>NC_137923.1:3712736-3770236 GCF_963457725.1 Sprattus sprattus
TATAAATGCAGGCCTTTTGGCGTGATGTTGTTAGTACTCAGCCTCTCTGAGGTGATCAGACAGACACACACACACACACACAGGCACTGCTACCGACAGGCTCCATCCACTCCCCCCCTTTGCAGCCATGAGGAGCGAGATCAAGAGCAAGGCGTTCTGGAGGGCCGTGCTGGCCGAGCTGCTGGGCATGACCCTCTTCATCTTCCCTCAGCATCACTGCCGCCATCGGCAACGAGAATCTGGACGAGCTGAAGACGTCGCTGGCCTTCGGCCTGGCCATCGCCACAACTGGCCCAGAGCCTGGGCCACATCAGCGGCGCCCACTTGAACCCGGCTGTCACCCTGGGCATGCTGGCCAGCTGCCAGATCAGCGTACTGCGCGCCGTCATGTACATTGTGGCGCAGATGCTGGGAGCCACTGTGGCCAGCGGGATCATCTACGGAGTGAGGCCCGCAGGCAACGAAAAGCTGGGACTCAATGGCGTGAGTTAACAACCCCCCTTCCATACACACACACATGCACACACACAGGCACACAAAGACACACACGCACACACACACACACACACACACACACACACACACACACACACACACACACACACACACACACAAACTTTCTCCTATTCTTCCCATTATCTCACTGGTCACATTCACATGGAGATTCTGATGTGGAGCCCGCCTCTGTCTGGGCTGTGTAACTGAAATAACAGACTGTGTCCTGTGCACTGTGTACGTGTGTGTGTGTGTGTGTGTGTGTGTGTGTGTGTGTGTGTGTGTCTGTGTGTGTGTGTGTGTGTGTGTGTGTGTGTGTGTGTCTGTGTGTGTGTGTGTGTGTGTGTGTGTGTGTGTGTGTGTGCGCTGTGCACTGTGTACGTGTGCGTGCTGAACTGCAGTTTATGACCTGATGAGAGACACCTTGTTTTTGAGGGCACTGCAAGTGTGTGTGTGTATGTGGGTGTGTGTGTGTATGTGTGTGTGAGTGTGTGTGTGTGTGTGTGTGTGTGGTTATGTGTGGGTGTGTGTGTGTGTAGTTATGTGGGTTTGAGGGTGTGTGGTGGTTTGTGCTAAGCGTCCCAAAAGCTGATAAAAAGTTATCTGCTGAGCTCAGTGAAAGCGTCTTCCTCCTTGATAAAGGTTCCCTCACACTAAGTCAAATGAGGGGAATAAACACACTCCAGCATTGGGTGACGCGTGTCTCTGTCAAGAAAATAAATCTTCACAGAGAAAGAGGGGAGTCACTTAAGTTAATTGTAGTGATGCAGCTAGAGAATTTTAGATGTGCTTGTTGCTAGCGACAGCATCATGTGCCACTGTTTAACCTCATTCCTGTTGATGTACTTGCTGGCCTCCTCCTTTCGCTCTAAAACCATCCAAACATTTTCTACTACCATGTGGCGTTCATCTTGACATGTAATCATGTGAATGATTATGAACTAACGAATGCTTAATTGTTAATTAGAGTCTTTGTTATTGCTTGGATTTTTAGCTTCACTCATTTATCTATATTTGGCCCCGATCTTGAAAACACTTTTTTGTCTGTCCCTTCCTAAAACTAGAGCAAAAAAACAATGAATTTGCATATCGGACACCCTTAATGGCTGCATTCATTTGTCCTTTGTCCGTACCAGGTTGTGCCAGACCTTGTTTGATGAGAAAAAGGGCAATTATGAAAATCCATTCATCCATCTGATGCAATTTGACAAACTGTTTTTGTCTTCTGTTTTTTTCCCCTCCTTTCATTCTCTCCCTCTCTCTTTTTCTCTTCCTCTTCCATGCAGCTCGCTGGTGTGTCCCCAAGTCAAGGTATTGGCATCGAACTGCTGGCCACCTTCCAGCTCGTCCTGTGTGTCATAGCAACCACAGATAAAAGGCGGAGGGACGTGACAGGTTCCGCCCCCCTGGCCATTGGTCTCTCCGTTGCTCTGGGCCACTTGACAGCCGTGAGTAATTCATAGTGGAACTAACGACACTTCCCCACGTGTGTGTGTGTGTGTGTGTTTGTGTGTGTCTGTGTCTGTGTGTGTGAGAGACTGAGCAAAGAACCGTATTTTTTCAAAAGGTGCTACTGTTGCTCTTGTGTGAATAGTGGTCGTTTGCGAGGGGTGTTTTTATATCACGCACACCTTTGCATGCAGTGTAGAGTGTATTTTATATTCCAATGAGGTAACTCCGTAGCTGTGCTGAAATGAAACCTGTGATGTGCCTGTAATGCTGCAGTGAGACTCTCAAAGACCACTCTGTCTGTTCCTCACTCCTTCCAGATAAGCTTCACTGGGTGTGGCATCAACCCTGCACGGTCCTTTGGGCCTGCTGTCATTCTGGGCAATTTCACCAACCACTGGGTAAGCCTAGAAACCGTACCGTATGGATTTGAGTGTGAAGAAAACTGTGAGGTATTCCCTGAGATGACAGAACACAACCAGTGCAGCCTTGATATAATGCCGTGCTCATGATTAATTCGAACTTAAAGAGACAGTCCGCCCATGGGAGGTTCTACTTTCTCCATCTCTGACTGCAGCGATCTCACGCTCGTGCTTTTGTTTACAGGTGTACTGGGTCGGGCCCATGTGTGGAGGCGTGGCTGCTGCTCTAGTGTATGACTTCCTGCTCTATCCTAAAATGGATGACTTCCCTGAACGGATGAAGGTGCTCGTCAGCGGACCTGCCAAAGACTACGATGTCAACGGAGCAGGAGACACCACGGGTGTCGAGATGAAGTGAAAGCTTGCCAACCCCTCCATTTAGTGTACAGTCTGTCTAAGTGACCATCCTTACATGTGAAGATTATTTTTCTGTCTGGAAAATTTCTACTTTTATAAAAACCCATCTGAAAATAATTCTGTTTAAATATGCCGGAAATATTCACAGTACATTCACATACTCTTGTTTGTCTGGAAAGTGTTAACAGCCTTTCAAATTGTGTAAGATAACTTTTTATTGTTTTAATCAATGGGTTCCACCATCAGTATTCTAGACGTAGAATCACATATATTTGTAAACTATTTTCAATGTAAATGTTTATTGTATCATTTTATATTTGTACTCTGTGTGCACTATGACACTATGTCTTTACTTTTGTAAGTAAATGAGAATATGTAAGCTGGATATGTCACAGATACATGTCTTCCACTTGTTATTGAAAAAATATGTCCCGTTGTTACTGAAAATAAAAGTGTTCTCTGACTGAATAGATTTTTAGGCTAAATAATTTCATGCTATAGTTGAGCCAGACATTTTGTCTGTGAACCGTCACAAAGGCTGTTTGAAGTGGATCAATGCCTCCCATTTCCCAAACTCTCTCTTTGTTCAGTTTGCTTAAAAGGGATCTGCTTTTGTTCTGTTGTTTAAGCAGTAAATTTTCTCTTGAACTAATTGTCAGTGGTATGGAATGCCCTCATGGCTCTATGACTGTTGGAGATGCAGAAGCATCATGTCACTCCTTGGCCTGGTCAGTAACCTTATACACAAGAGTTGTAATTTTGTGAATATCATGACATCTCTCACACTCTCTCATATAAAAACAGCAGTATCATGACATCTCTCACACTCAGATAGAAAAACAAAAGGCACCTGAGAATCTTGAGTGGTGAATAGGTCAGTAGAATGCTTGTAGAATTCTGTAGACCTGCTCTGGGTAGCTGCAAGGGAACTGCAAAACAGAACGACAAAAGCAAATGAAAAGGATGTGATGTCCACTCAGCTGACCATGTACCTTAGCCCACATTGCTGGTGGTGAGGTGATATTTATGTTGGAAGGTTTTCAACCCAAACATTGATAGCATGTTGTTTTTCATCAGTTTGGCTACTGCCATCTGGTGGTCTAAATGCACGGACCCGTCCCTGTAAAGCCTGTTTCTTACTTTTACAGATGAAATGATAAACAGACCATACACTTGGTGATGAGGCACAGTTGACAGCATTGGTTCCTTGTTTGTTTCAAAGAGCTGAGTGTAAAAATTGGAAATTTGGAATTAGAAAGACAGATGATACTTCAAATATCCTGCAATAAATAAGCATGCAATTAAACATGGCAGTTTCCCCAGCTAGTGCTGAGAAAGTAGTACGCTCTATTTAATAAGCTGACCTTTGGTTATGTTGTAGAAAAACAAAGGCCATCTGGACTCTCTTACCACAGATATCTAAGCACAGCTATCTGCCTTAAATATTTTCCAGGTGAAATATTTGTTTTGTATTCCGCGTATTAGTTCAAACATATTTTGTGGTGAAAATAATGTCTATACTCCAAATTCTCTGATGACTTTATGTTTTCTTCTGTGTATATGTAAAGAAAATGATATACAGCCTTTTATCTCTCTGTTTCTTTTTGCCTGAGGGCTTAACATCACAATGCGAGAAACAGAACAGACACAGCAAAACTATACCAAACTACTCAAACCATGATATGTTTTTTCACAGTGGGAGGTTGGGAGTCAACCATAATGAATACATTTAGAGTTGAGGGCTCACCCTAAGCGAAATGTCTACGCCCACTGAACAGCACTCTTAAAGCTAATCCCATTAGACCCCGCATATGAGTGGCTTCAATCTACTGTAAAGTCTTTCAGCAAATGATATGAGGAATACTATGACCTTTGACCACTATGACCTGCGATAAAGCTTGGTCACAGTATCTGACCCTGCTTGTCATAGCAGCACAGCCTCTTTATTTTTAGACACAAACCAGGAAACTGTTGAAAATGCCTGAAGTACATTGTGTGGCTCTGTGGCCACTGGCCAGCCTCTGAAAATATCCAGGGTTGAAATACCACAGAAAGGCCCTCACATTACAGATTCAACAAAATACTTCCATTGTGTCAATGCCAAAATATTAATGCTTTCCATGGGAAAAAAAGGCGTATTTCTGATATTCGTTTATTATTTATTTTGCAATACACAGCGAACCGATCACCCCAGTGAAAGCTTGAATATCTGTAAGTGTACATTTTCATTGTACACCCCTAACGTGCTACTCAGACATCTGGAATCAACAGATGGACAATAAGACCTATTCACAGACGTTCCACACCCATCGCGTCTCCGTAGTACATATATGATTGCTGTTAAGTGCCATAGACTGAATCCAATCATACACTGACAAGGTGGAGGACAGGTCATTTATTGTTTACACCAAAGTCAGATGTCCCTGTAGGCCAGGGAGTGAATGCGTCAGGCACGCGTTTCCCACCGCTCACACAGGGGCTCGGGCAGATAACATCTATACCGGTGGCTGATTGCTGTGTTCCTTGCATTCTGTGTGCCCTAATCAGGATCTCTGTGTGTCACCTGATTGCTCAGGACTGTTACAATGGTGTGCATGTGTGTTTACTGACAGAATACTACTGACAGACTCCAGAATTCCAACATAACTTAACTGCTACTATAGTTTCTGAAAGGAGGTATAGAAAATGTCTTATGTGAATTAATACAACTGAAATGTACTGCCAGTTGCACTAAGATATCAGGTGCAATTGATTTGTGGCTAATGCTGCTGATTGGCTTGTGAGACCAGCTGTACCTGGCTGCACCTTTAATGAGATAATCAGTGCAGTGCCCCGGCAGAAAGATTCAAATCTGTGTGCTTAGAGCACCTAGTCACTGACTCATCTGTTTTCTGCTTGGTCCATGTCTCTTCCAGTTTTGAGCCTGTTTTAAAGGACCTGATAGACCATGTTGAGCGAGGTGAAAACCTTGGCATTCTGGCGTGCTGTCCTGGCGGAGCTAATAGGAATGGTGCTCTTCATATTCATTGGCATTACGGCAGCCATTGGAAACAAGAACAATGGCGGCCCTGACCAGGAGGTCAAGGTAGCGCTGGCGTTTGGGTTGGCCATTGCCACACTGGCCCAGAGTCTGGGGCATGTTAGTGGAGCACACTTCAATCCTGCTGTCACACTGGGCCTGCTGGTCAGCTGCCAGATCAGTGCGCTCCGGGCTGTGCTGTACATCCTCGCTCAGATGGTGGGGGCTGTCTTCGCCAGTGCCATTATTCTAGGACTGAGGCCGGATAGCATAAATGCTCTAGGTTTGAACCAGGTATGCAACACAAATGCAAGGAGTCTAGACAAATGTTGTTTGTTTGGTTGTTTCTTTCAAAGAATTTGATGCAGAACTATGTGTCTAAAACCAAGGGTATAGGCATGTATCTGGGGGTCAGGTTGATTTTCAGAAAACAGTCATGTCCTGGTTAATTGGTGTCTTGCGGAAGACTGTACAGCTGGACAAGCTATGTTGTCACTTCAGCTGTGTGTGTGTTTTAACTTCATCTCATAGAAGTGGTTTAAAACAATATGGTACATCTGTATTAATGTTGAATGAATACAAGTTGAGTGGGGAAATGGCCGCTGAAGCTCATGTTGTTCCATGTAGGTCTTTTATGTACCCTTTTTTAAGTAGTTAAGCATGTCAAAGAGAGTAGATGGCTTTTTCTTTCTTTATTTATATATATATATATATATATATATATATATATATATATATATATATATTTATTTTTTTTAAAGATTATGTTTAATTGAAATAAAAAAACTTTAATTACAAAAAAAAAAAAGATTATGTTTAATTGTAGAATGTAGTCTTAAAGTGTGGTTAGCAGTTTTCATATATTAATTGTAGAAGGTTTGTCTGACAAGCCCTTTGTTTCTGTTTCCCCCCCCCCCCCCCCCCCCCTTTCTGAACACACAGCTGAATGGAGTCAGTACTGCACAGGGCTTTGGCATAGAGTTTCTGCTCACTCTTCAGCTTGTCCTGTGCGTCATTGCCACCACAGATAAAAGACGACGCGATGTGAGCGGTTCAGCACCACTGGCCATCGGGCTCTCTGTGGGCCTTGGACACCTAGGCGGCGTGAGTGCACGCTGCTCTGACCACTAACAAGAGCGCTGTTAAAACCATGGCTTTGTTAACCCTATACAGATCCAGCAAATGTGTAATTCTGTAGAGAATGGTGCAGGTTCAAATGTCAGTTTCTACCATTCAAAATGAACTGAAAGCCCTCTGTTTATTGGGGTTCTGTGCATTCCTTTCATTACAGATAAGTTATACAGGGTGTGGCATTAACCCTGCTCGTTCGTTCGGGCCAGCGGTCATATTGAAGACCTTTGAGAACCACTGGGTGAGTTTGCTTGAGAGTGACTGTGCGTGTGTTTATGTGCGCCCACACGTGTGCCTATGTCTTGTCCCCTGTAATGTAATTGTATGTAGTCTTCAAAGAAAGTACTTTCTTCAATTTTAAAGAGGCATTCCCTCACCCCCAAACAGACTGACTACTATCAAAGACCTACGTGTGTGGTACATTTAAAAAAAAACCTTTTGTTTTCAGGTATACTGGGCTGGTCCTATGAGCGGGGGAGTCATGGCTGCCCTCATCTACCACCTGCTTCTGTCCCCCATACCGGGTGACCTCCCACAGAGGCTCAAGGTTCTATGCCATGGCGATTGTCAAAATGAGCGACAACCTCTGCTGGATGCTGCTGAAGGAGACCAGTGGACCAAGTAGTAAATGTTGCATGTTTAAGGAGCCCATTTTCTGTGAAAATGACAATAAAATATCAAGATAATTGGCAAAGGCTTACATGACTTATCTTTATTTTTTTAAGAGTATAATGCATCTATTTGCAACATTTGTCATGGTGTTGAAAGAGGTGAGATTTATTTGGGGTAGGGATGCCTTCCAGAGCTCAATAAATTGAATGTGAAGCTTGGCATGTTTGTCAAGAAATGTGTCTACAGCCATGAGATTTGTAAAATAATATTCAAAACTTCTTTCTTGTATTTGGCCTGGTTCAGTAGGATGGCTCCGTTTTGTCTGACTGGTCAAGTGCTCAGTGAAGCCACAGCCTTTCACAGTTTGTGGGTGTAAAAGCTGTGGGGTGCCACTGTCAGCAGTGCTATAGATGTCTGTTCATCCAGTGCAGGCTTTTGTTTTTTGAACTCGCTTAGAAGAAGCTACAACAGCCTGGCCATGGCAAGCGAGGTGAAAAGCTGGTCCTTTTGGAGGGCTGTGTTGGCAGAGCTAATAGGAATGCTCCTCTTCATATTCATTGGCATTGCAGCAGCCATTGGAAACAAGAACAATGATGGCCCTGACCAGGAGGTCAAGGTAGCGCTGGCGTTTGGGTTGGCCATTGCCACACTGGCCCAGAGTCTGGGGCATGTTAGTGGAGCACACTTCAATCCTGCTGTCACACTGGGCCTGCTGGTCAGCTGCCAGATCAGTGCGCTCCGGGCTGTGCTGTACATCCTCGCTCAGCTGGTGGGGGCTGTCTTCGCCAGTGCCCTCATGTATGGACTCCGACCTGATTACAGTGTTTCTTTGGGACTGAACCGGGTGAGTGGCAACTATAGGCATCTACATCCCCATTCCATTCACATTGTTGCCAGGCAGCTTGTGAATACACAATCTCATCCCTGAATTTGACAAGAATTAATGATCTTGGATGTATCGCCTTATTAGGTCTTTTGAAATACAATTTGTTTCTTTTCTCACCTTATCCCCACAGTTGGCACCTGGAGTAACTCCCGCCCAAGGGTTTGGTATTGAGCTCCTAGGCACCTTTCAGCTGGTGCTGTGTGTGTTGGCCAGCACTGATTCAAGGCGCACTGACGTGACCGGTTCGGCTCCTCTAGCAATAGGTCTCTCAGTGGGTCTGGCTCACTTCGCTATTGTGAGTACACACACCATCTAATAACTCACAACCTAGGCATAAAAGTAATTATCTTGAAGAGAATGAGGAGTATGGGATTCAGAAAATGCAGTTTGGTGTCCGTCAACACTCATTTCACTTGTGGTTTGAGAGTAACAGAACAAAAAACTATGACTATGACTTACTTTTTGCACATTTTTGTTTCTAGGAGTGCTGCTCATCAAATTTGGCACAGCACAAAGGTTAAGGCCCTGGTTTTTGTTAGGGTTAACATAATGGTGCATTGCAAAAACAGCATACATTCAGCTAAACTGACTTGAATGGGGGCCACGATCAAAAATAGTTAATGCCCAAAAATAGTGTCAAAAGCAAGGTCAAAGAGGACCACTTTGAGCAAGGCCACATTTCAGCCCATCAGGTCATGTGAGGGAGAGGGTGTTGAAAAGAGATAAGATGGAGAAGACCGATAGAGGGTTGTAAAAAATGGTGTAAAAGGTCTGAGATGTTGAAAGGAGGCAAAGGAACACAGGACGAATAGTTTGTTCTGTGCTTATAAAAGAACATGGACTACCACAAGTACCTGATAAAAGGAACATATCAGCAATCCGCCTGTTCATCGTCTGTTAAAATGGTGAACTAAGTTTATTTTGCAATTTAAAATGCACACATCAATAATCATTCAGTTCACTATCCATCTGTTAAGATTGTTAACTAAGTTTATATGTCTGATTGTGCCTGATATACAGCTCCTAAAAGTCTTTTGAAGATTCCCATGCACTTAACCATTAACTCTCTTCCCACAGATCAGCTACACTGGGTGTGGTATAAATCCTGCCCGTTCTTTTGGGCCCGCAGTCGTTCTGGAGTCATTTGAAAACCACTGGGTGTGTACATTAGGGTGTCACTTTGGGAATTTTGTGAAATACAATGTGCGTTTGTTTTATTTAATGGGATTCGTTTAAAATGTGGTTTTACTCAAGACAAATGAAATTAGCAGCTTTGTTGAACATAATACAGCAACAATTCCTAAAATCTACACCCAGACATTGTTTTTATTTAATTTTTTTTTTTTTTTTTTTTTAAATCTATCATTTCTGTGTTGTAGGTGTACTGGATAGGCCCTATATGTGGAGGGGTTGCTGCTGCTCTGGCCTACGATTACCTGCTATTCCCAAGACGAGAGAATAACTCCACACGGTGGAGAATGCTGACCCACGGAGCGGGTTCTGGGTCTTCTCAGCTGCTTGACGAAGCTGAGGAGACTGAGACCAGCCAGTGGCCCAGGCACTAAAGAGGCAGCTTCATTGTCTCTGTGTGGGTGAGGTTGTGTGCTGTGGTATGAGTCCTTCATTAAGATGATGGCTGCCCTCACTCGATAGGTTCAAAACTGGATCGAATTATCCCCTTTTTGGTGTCTAGTCTTGACGTCCATATGCTGTATTTTTTCTCGGTTTTCTCGTGGTGCTTCATGATTTTGTTTTAGGTTGTTCAATAGCTGGGTTTCCATCCAACTCATTCGCATATTGTACATACATTCATGAAAGTTTGCTTGAGACAATGCAAGTCTGTGTATTTCCATCAGCTCTGTTATGCAAATAAAAAATGGACAATCTACTTATTGGAATGGTCAAAACTCATATAAGAAAGGTGGATGGAAACCCAGCCAATGTTCTGTATAATAGAACATTAAATCATTCTGTATAATAGATTTGGATTGAAATTATATTAAAATTTTCATATATATAAATTCCATTATATGACCTGTTCAATGATTTTGTTATTGTTTTTTTAAATCCTAATGGCATGATTTTAAGATGTTTTTGTAAAATTATTCTGCATGTAGTGTTATCTGTAAACTGTTATCCAGAGGTGTTTGAGTTCCCTTAAAACAGCAGTTTAAATGTGTTTTCAACATTAAATAAATGCCGTTTCAAATATCATGCTGTCTGCAAGCTTTGTTTAAAAATGGATCTTCCTCCATTATGGAGTGACATATTATTCAACAAAGCTGGAAGGCCTCCAAAGCCTTCTCACGAGCACACTGCAGGGGGCCCAGAAGGTAAAGACATGATTCAATGCATGGGTAGATGTACTGTATGTGCGTATGAGTTTCTTAAAAAAAAAATTAACACAACAGTAACCAGAAGTGTACCCGCTGACAAAACGGAGCTTTAATTTCCTTGCTGGCACCTTCACACTTCATTGTATAGAGGACATGGGCTGCCTCACGTAGTCTTAAATGTTTATTTAATGACCCCCCCACACCCTGTGTTAATCACTTGATTGCTGAAGAACTACGCTTTCCAGAATGTAACTTAGAAAGATACCGTGAGCAGGCATAGCATCAATCCACTGGTTTTTCTTGGCTGAACTTTTAGGTAATGGAAGGAAACGTCATTGTGGAAACGGCTCCCACTTGCTTCCATCAGGTTTGACTTTGAAATCTATTGCTTTTAAAAAAGAAAATTTGTGTGTATGGTCTTTTTAATGAATTTTGTTTTTGGTTCTTTTCACAATTAACAACACTTCACATATGGTGGTCCAGGTCTCAAGCCCTGACTTTAAATGAACATATCTTTTCAAAGCCATTTGTTTCAACTATCATCAAGGATGTATTAAAACAAATGATTGGTTGACTAGATGCTGCTTATGGTCACTAAGGTGCCAACAAGGAAGAAAAAAAACAGGCCGATTTCCCCCTCTCTCTATTTTTCCACAGAATCTGACAGAATCTGTCAGTGAAAAATGACCAGTTCCTTTCCGTTGTGTTTCATGTGTCAACACGTCTCAGCCACTTGAAGCTCAGATGTACATAAACACATGGACAGAGCTGTCAATAACAGCATCCTCCCGTGTCAACTCCACAAAACCTTTGCTTCCCCCTGTGTCCCTCAAGATCCTCACATTGTGCTGCATGTTTGTTTTGATGTCGCCCTCTGTTACTAGCCACTTATCTTCTCATCTCCCCTTATTTTCACACCTCCTGCCCTTGGTCGAGCACACTTTTGAAGCCTCCTCATTTCCTATCCACCCATTCTGTTTATGCATCAGCTATCGTCATCAACTGTGATTTGAAAATGGGAACATAAATGAGGGGCTCTTTTTGAAACTGGATTTGGGTGTAGACTCCATGCTTCAAATGGACAGAAACTGTTTTGCTATCCATTCAGCTATTGTTTTTGAAAAAGGAGATGGTGGGGTGGTTGGCAGGGGATGGTGGGGCTAATGGAGGGCCGTGTTGAGACGAGCCGGTGAAGGAAGAGAGAGGTTGCGCGCTGAGGAGGACGGAGGAGTTACTCCCGCACATTCCCTGTGTTGACAGATGGCAGAGTCTTCTCAGGGATGGTCAACGGGACTTCACACATCCACACTCCCCTGTCTGTTCTGCATCAGCTCTTGGCAGCACGGGTCAAAGTCTCCTAATAGTAGCACAGAGGCATAGACGGTTGCTCAGGCACAGTGAGTGGGTCCTGTGCATTATGTGGGTGTGCTCCCAGTGGGGGCCAATCCATTTCTAAAGTGTGTTTTGAAAGGTTCAGGGTTTTTAAGACCGCACACACACACTTAACCCTCCTCTTGTTTAGAAACAGGATAACCGTGGAGCTACTCTATCACTTTGGACTCACTTTTGAGTCACAACTTTTCCTAAGAGAGATAATGGTAATGGTGATAAACCAGTTGCAGAAAAATGCTGTGTGAAGTGTTTATGTCCCAAAAATTGCACCACTCACTTAACCTGAACGGTACCAGTTCCTCTTTTCCCCGGACACAGAGTAACGCAGCTTACCCACATTTTAACGACATGTAGCAAAACCCACAAAAGTGTAGCCGGTTTCCTCTCTTCAGCTGACTTGGCATAAACAAAGCTTTAGCAATTCAGTCAGCAACATCTGCCCTTAAACTATAGAACTGTAAAAGCATGTCCAGTCAACACGCATGAGACAGAAACATCACCTTAACCAAAAGATAAGACCTTTGAGGGATTTGTTGACGCATCTACTTTTATAGGTATAACAATTCCAGTCTCTTTATTTAATCACATATTGCACAGTGTATATGTTATATTTAGTAGAACTGAAAAAGAATGTGTCTGCAACCGGACTACAATCAAGCTGTCTCTTGGAGATGCATTCAGTCATCAACAATAATTTAAGGTTCTTTTTGAAGTTTGCTACGGTGGCACTATGGTGGCTTTACCTTGGCATTTACTATTTAAGAATTACTGGTTATGGTTATGGTTATGATATTAAGCAGACACTTTTGTCCAAAGGAACTTATAAAATATAAAAAAGACATTAAAAAATTAGATAAATGTTGAACAAAAACAAAAAAAGGAAGTAATACTAGCCTAATTTGGGGGAAAAATCAAGAAAATATTTCAGGTACAAATCAATAGTAATCATAATCATAATAAGAAGAATAATCACAAAACTATAAGGTAGGCCAAGGCTGTCGCTGGAATGGAAAGCACTAGGTAGGTCATTCCACCACCAAGGCACCACAAATGAAAAGAGTCTTGACTGCGATCTCCTGCTACGGAGAGACGGCAAAGACAACAAACCCTCATTAGAGGAGTGAAGTGGTCGAGATAAGGAAAAAAACTGAAATTAAGAAGAATGGGGTCAATGAAGACAAACCAAGCTGAATGTTAATATTTTGTGGGATAGCCGGGTTGGCTGGGAATACGAGGAGCTCAGTTTTTGAAAGATGGAACTGATGGTGACGATTCATCATCCAAGCTCAAATATCACAGAAAAAAATCCAGCCGATATTGTGGAGTCATCCTGAGGGAAAGAACAAGTACAGTTGAGTGATATCTGCATAACAGTGATATGAGAACTCATGGGAACAAATTATCTCACCTGAGGAAATGGTGTAGATAGAAAATAAGAGGGTTCCAAGTACCAACCCTGATGTACACCAGTGTAGAGTTGGTGATACTTGATACTTGTCCCTGCCCTGACACACTGAATGAATGTCCACTGAGGGACAATTCAAACAAAATGAGTGCTTTCCCAGAAATTCCCCATTCGGACAGCGCAGAGAGGAGGGTGTCATGGTTCACTAGCCTGGATACCAGCCTGAACTCCGCCCAAAACATTTTTGGTCTGGGAGATTCAGTCTGGACTTGAACTAGTTGAGAGATGTTAAACGGCCCAGAAAAGTGATCTGACCAATCAAATTGTAAGGGCGGGCTTTATACGTTGAATACGTTGATTTTATATGATTTAAGCTATCTACACGACTTTTTTATGTCTACATTGACTCGGTTAGTTGTGTATACGCAAAACGAGTGTTGCCTAGGATTGTAGGTCTTAACTGAAGCACTCTAGACCATTATTGATAGGTTATGCTAGCGCGTAGACAAAAAAAACATTGAAACAAATGGTAGCTTCTAGCCTTGAGTGCTAATTAAGTAACGTGAGCAGGCATATCTCAACAGATATTGACAGCGCATTCATTTTGAAAGAGGAACAGAGAAACGCGATCAAGGCATTTGTCGATTGAAAAGATGTTTTTGCCGTCCTTCCTACGGGATCAGGTAAAAGTTGAATCTATCAGATGGTAATACACTACGTTGCTCTGATTGGTTCTAGGTATCCAATTCAGCGAAGAGGAATTTTCTTTCCTGGTTTGTTGAAACACGCCCCATAATCACAGCCCAATGGTTCGGTCTCAGACTCATATTCTGACTAGAATTATGAGTATGACATCGTCAGGCTAATGGTTCACTGTATTAAAGGCTAGAATCAGTACTGATGACTGATCAGAGGCCTTCAATGCTTCAGTTACAAATACAGAACCGATTAAGTAGAATGACCACTCTTAAAACCAGACAGCTTATGGTCTAGACAATTGAGACAGGAAATCAGAAACTAGCTTGAAGACAACTTTTTCAAGAATCTTTGACATTAAAAAAGAAGGGATACAGCAGTTCTATATTTATCCACATTTTACAAACAGAAGAAAGCATTGACTACATGTTTGATGGCAGGTCAATTTGTAGGCGAGATAAACTGAAGAAGGGTGGTTGGAATAGGGTCCAGGGTATACAGTATGTTGTAGAACAACTCTGTTTATGAAGCATAGAGACTTCATCCTCATCGTGAGTGGTGAATGTATCCAACAGTGCTCCAATGTCCAAATAAGGTCAGACCTGTTTAAGAGGATGGCGGCAAATTTTCAGTGAAGAACATTGCAAAGTCATCAGCTGAGAGGGAGCTAATGGCAGAGGTGGAGAATTAGGGAGCTTCATGAAAGTAGTACTATCTGTAGAATTGTCAGCCTTGTCCATGAAGAATGCCTTATTAGTAGCTGCGACTGTGGAAAAAAATGGCAGATAGCAGAGACTGACAGTTATCAACACTGGATGTATGCCCTTTTCTCTCAGCAGCCCTAAGGTCCTTACGTACTTTACGAGTACTGTCTATCAGTGAGCCAGGGGGAGCAGGACAGATACATGTAGTGGAGTGACTATTAGCTTTTCTGAGGGTTCAATTGACAACAGAATAGGATCTAGATCTTTACCAGCCTTATGAGTAGGAGGGCTGTGAACAAGACTGATAAAAATGTCCTGGTGGATGATAATTAACCTACAGGTATAACTTGAAAGGATCGGTTAGTCATAGGGAGTCATAGCTGTGCGCAGGCAGCAGCTGTGTTCATTTCCAGTCCTTAGAGACTACAAAGCCTGTTCCACATCCTCTTCCAGGAAAACGAGAGAAATGGGAAAAGGCATAATTAATCAATAGTGCTGCAGGTGTAGGCTACAGTGTTTTCTGGACTTATCCATATTTCAATGAGAGCAAATAACTGAAGGGCTAATTGCGTGGCCAGAACAGGAATGAAATCGTACACTTTTTTATGACTATTATTATTATTATTATTATTATTATTATTATTATTCATAATAATAATAATAACAATGTTGTTTTTATTTGATTGTTTTTTATTTTATTTTGTGTTTTAAATTGATACTTTTGTTGTGTGTAATGTTTTTCTAATGTTGTGTAAGCCATATACCATATACCTTGACCACAATTAAACAAAGTATACTCAGTGTTAATTAGGTAATGACTGAATGACAACTTGAAGCTAGTTAACTGTAATGGCATGCTGTATATGAAACTTCGGTATGAATCCCTACATATGAAACTTCCGTATGAAATTAAAACTTCCGTAATAGCTTTTTTTGTTGCCTACTCCTCAAAAATTACAAAATTATTACACATTCTGAAAGGGCAATTTCTCTTGAAAAGATTTCTGAATGTAGTGTAGGCCTAGGCCTGTTTATAGTGGTCACAGTACTAATAAGCAATACCAGCCTCAGCCCACTTAATATTGCTGTAGGCAGAGGCAGACTCTCAATTCACAAGCAGCCTTGAGTGATGCTGTGCACTGGCTGTCCACTCAACACTTCCTCTGAAGACGTTTAACCGAAAGCATCAACACAATTGCTGAAACATTGTTGCCATCTACTGGACGAAAGTGATGCATTCCAAATAAGTATTAAAATGGCATAAAAGTTGAAATTATATGAAAACATGACACCACCTTACTTAAACATTAAGACTATTTTTGATTTTTTTTCCTTTGAATAAAATGCATATATTCATGTTATGGCATACTAGCCACTGCTAATGGCAATGTTTTGTATGCCTTTTACTTTGACATTGTAGCTTCCGGAACAGGAGGGAAACTCTTCCGATTCACAAGGAGCATCAAGATGTCTCCGACTCTGCTGAACTTTGTCGAAGCTAAGGATAAATTTACGGTATGTGGCAGTGAAATCTTATTATATATAATATGGCTGTGTAGATATCGTCACAATTTAACTAGAATCTAATTTACAGGTTCACTGTGCAGGTTCTCCATAAACTGAAAGTTGACTAGGATACCTTAGCTAACAAGCTACTTGCTACCCAGTTAGCTACTTGGTTCCCCAGTAGAGCTGTCTGGCTACGGTACTTAGCTAGTTACCTATTTGTCAACAGTACTTAGACAACCATACACTTTCGGCCTACTGTCTACTAACAAACCAATCCACAACTTGGCTTGAAAGTTTTATTGATTTGATGTCGATTAGCCCGATACAGAGAAATACTCTAGAGATCAATTTATGTTCTCGTTGACTAGCCTGCTAACTTACTCAAATCGCTGCAATAACTGTAACGTTAATAGTTGATCTTTTGTCTTGTTGCTTACGTTCCGTATAAGTGACGATGTTCGATTTCCAAACGTTTAAATATGATATTTTGTGATGTTACATTTTACAGGCTGCAATTACAAGTGCATTGGATATTAAAAACAGCAAACCATTAATACATGCGTTCAGTCATCTGCCTGGAAAGTAAGTGTTGCTTTTAAACCAGGCTATCGTTACCACCTCCGTATCAGACATTAATATTCTGTAGATTGCAGCGATTTTATTTCCTCAAATTTTTCATCTCTGACCCTTTTAGTGAAGCAGAGAAGAAAAGCACACTCGACCAAGCCTTACGAGGATTCCTTGAGATGGAGATTGTGAGTTGGCCCAGTATACCTGCATGATCAATGCACTTATGGACAATGCACTTTAAGACTTTTACAGAATGCTTGAAACCTTGCGCCTGTTGACTGTTATGTTTTGTGTTTGCAGGTGAAGCAGGGCAACTCCGATGTTTCCCTTGCTCTTATTTACATCAGTATCGATGGGGTCACTGAAGGTGTGTTGCCTCTCATACAACACATATCATGATAAGAAGTGGTGACACTCCAAAGTAACTCCACAGCTGTAATAGCTGTAGAAGGTGATAGACATATATCCAATGTCTTGCCAAAAGTTGAATGACGTTTTTGTATTTCTTTTCATCACTTAGGAGTCTGCTCGGCAACAACACCTTTCCTGTTGTTAGGCGATGTGCTTGACTGTCTCCCGCTCGACCAATGTGACAAAATATTTTCTTTCGTGGAGAAAAATGTCTCCACATGGAAGTCGGTAGGTTAAGACCTGTTCAGTGTCTGATGGTTATACTTGTAGTGCAGTTTTAAAAATAGATTATAGATTCAAGCAATATTAGTCCTTTGCTTGGAATTGAAATGAACAGTGAAAAAACTGTTACGTCTTGTTCCCTCAATAACTACCTCACTCTCTCATCCACAGAATTCTTTTTACTCTGCTGGGAAGAACTACTTGCTAAGAATGTGTAACGGTAATGCAAGTTTTGTAATGTTTGTAACGTCTTGCACACTGGGATATTTTGACCTTCTGCGAGGAGCAAAATATCACTAAGCAGTCATTCATGCGGTTTCTAACAGTGGATATCTGCAATGAAAAGCCTGCCTCATGAAAACGCTTTGTTTTGTGTAGATCTTCTGCGAAGGCTCTCCAAGTCTCAGAACACGGTCTTCTGTGGTCGAATCCAGCTCTTCCTAGCAAGACTATTTCCTCTTTCGGAGAAATCAGGTATCCCCTTGAATATAAAGGACTAAAGCGTAGGCATTTTCAATGTTTGCTTCCATAGATCTGAGTTTGCATGAGTATGAGTGTCCTGTGGAGTTGTAGGTGTTGTTCTTGTGATTTTGTGAATGTTTCCTGTATGTTACTGGAACATGTCGGCTAATGTTGGGTGGAGTTCTGTGTTGTTCATCAGAGTTTGTTGCTTCCTGTGTTTTTCCAGGTCTGAACCTGCAGAGTCAATTTAATCTTGAAAACATCACTGTTTTTAATAAGAATGAACAGGAGAGCACACTTGGCCAACGAGTAAGTATAGCAATGTGGCTTGTACTATATTGTGCTCTTGTTGTTCTGAGTGTGTTTGGTAAAATGTTCTTGCTGAGCATGTCTGTCGCCTCACAGCACTCGGAGGAAAAGGAGGATGGCATGGACGTTGAGGAAGGCGAGATGGGTGATGAGGATGAGCCAGCGCCATGGTAAAGCCCGATATGCAATATATGCCATTGATGGATAAAAATGTGTGTTTTCCTGGAAAACGTGTCATATTCTGGATGATTCCGGACTCTTGAACGGTAGTTTATGTATAGTGAGTTGTTATTTGACCAAAAACTTTCTCTTTTTGCAGTTCCATTCCCATTGATTACAACCTCTACAGAAAATTCTGGACTATCCAGGACTACTTCCGAAACCCTGTCCAGTGCTACGAGAAGGTCTCATGGATGACATTCCTCAAGGTGCTACCCTGAATCTATAGAAAATAAAAAGGGGATGGTTTCCGGAAGGCAGGAGTAGCCCTAATCCAGTATAGTTACTCTAGAACTTTCATTCATGCTATGTTGAAGGGGCATTTTAGTTTGACCATGGGATTAATCCTTGTCTGGGAGACATCCTTTTAAACTTTGCTCTCTGTAATGGAATTGGTTGTTTACTGACTTTATTATGTACTTGATTTTGCCGTAGTATTCTGACGAGACACTAGCAGTTTTCAAAAGCTATAAACTGGACGACACTCAGGCATCAAAGCGGAAGCTGAATGAGTTGAGGACACCTGGGGGCGAGCATGTCTACTTTGCCAAGTTCCTCACCAGTGAGAAGGTTGGTAGTCCTACCACATGCCTCAGACACTTGCTAATCTTTTCATGAGAATAAAGAAACATGACCCTTTTGATCTTGCTGTTTTCCCAGCTGATGGATCTTCAGCTCAGCGACTGCAACTTCAGGCGGCATATCCTCCTGCAGTACCTCATCCTGTTTCAGTACCTCAAGGGCCAGGTCAAATTCAAAAGGTAAGCAGGGGAAATCTTCTCTCCTTTTTCTCCTTCTGCTATGTTTGTGTGCCTCAGAAAATGACTGAGTAGTACTCTGGGATGAGTTACATGTGGGCTCTACCGTCTCCCCTTTTCAGCTCCAGCTGTGTTTTGAATGACGATCAGTGTTCATGGATGGAGGAGACCACTAAACTTGTCTATCAGGTATGTTTTTTTTAATTTGCACAGAGGTTTTATTCAGTGTTTGCATTCAATGGTGTAGTTCACATGCTATGTGTAACAGTATAAACCTGATCTTGTTATGTGTTTGTGTCCACCTCAGTTGCTCAGAGAAACTCCTCCTGACGGTGGCAAGTTTGCTGCTATGGTTGAGGTAAGTTCATAAAAAAATGACTACCTCAAGCATGTTATGGATGGACTTCCTTGCCAAGGTAATGGTAAGACTCTAACATCTTTATCTGATATTTCTGCAGCACATTCTGAATAAGGAAGAGAACTGGAATGGATGGAAAAATGAGGGGTGTCCCAGCTTTGTGAAAGAAAGGTCTGTGCAAAACATTCATGGGGATATTTTCTTTTTCTCACAGATAACTAAAGAATACAGCCAGGGAGAAGGTACATTATGCATTACATACAGTTGAATCATGTTGATTTTCCTCCCCTTAGACCTGCAGAGACCAAACCCACACGGCCCACTAGAAAGAGACCAGCTCCAAAGGACTTTCTGGGCAAGGGCCCTGACCGAAAGGTCTTTATGGGAAAGTAAGAAGATTCCCTGGAATACTTTTTTTTTCAGTGCAATTCATGATATTTGTGAAGATGTTTTTTTCCATGGGAAATCAGACTGTAACCTTTTCTTTCTTTTGATGTCAGTTCTCCCCGATGACTTTTGGATTGCTGAAAATTGATGGATGTTGTTTATTTGTTTGTTGTCACAGTGATGAACTTACACGATTATGGAACCTCAGTCATGACAACATGGATGCATGCAAGTCAGATAATCGGTATGGTTTCTTGAATTGTTGGAAACTTTTTCAGATATTGGAAGCCAGTTATGGCTAGCACATTCATGTGTACTGTAGCCAGTACAGATGTTTTTGTGAGAAGCTCATGGGAATTCTTGTGTTCCTCAGAGAGTTCATGCCATCCCTGGAAGAATTTTTTGAAGAGGCCATTGAACAAGCAGAACCGTCCAACATGGTGGAAGAGGAATACAAGTATGTGTGAACCAGCTTCTTGAAGGGATCCAATTCATCTTTGTTGATTATATTCTGGAAAGATGTGTTGTGTGGTAGTTCAGCCATTTGCCTGAATAGGAGTTAACATGTTTGTTCTCTACGTTGTAGAGTTGTGCGAAACTCAAACTACGGCTGGCGTGCTCTGCGGCTGTTGTCTAGAAGGAGTCCACACTTTTTCCAACCGACCAACCAACAGTTCAAGAACCTGGCAGACTATTTAGAGAACATGGTCATCAAATTGGCCAAAGAGCTTCCAGTGAGTTGATCCCCCCACCTCCCCTGAAAGACACTTCATCATTTGTATACAATAATGATTTGTTGCATTTGAGTTCTTCCAACTGATCAGCTAATGGTACCCTAACCCTCCCATAGAAGGACCTCCCGTCTGAGGAAATCAAGACTGGCGAGGAAGACGACGAGGATAATGGCGACAACCTTCTCAAAGAAAGCAATGACAGTGAGTTTCAGATTACCTCCAACAATAGGCAATCTTCCACAAAGGGCAATTTGTTGAACCACTTATTTCCACCATATAAAGAGTTACTCTTCAGTAACGGTATGAGGGTCTGCTGGCATAATGAGAAATGTCATACCCATCTTGAAGCATTAAATGTGAAATACAAAAGCTGTGTATATTTCACACTTGTGTCCCACTGGTCATCTTGCATTAAGAAAAAAAAGTTTTTGGAATGCCTCATTGTTTCTTATGTGGTCTGTCTAACCCCAGGCCCAGACTTGCAGAATAAGATGGTGACCAATGAGCAGATGGATGAGGTGGCCGCAAAGCTGGGAGGCCAGTGGAAGACCCTGGCAGAGCACCTGGAAGTGAAGGCGGTGGATTTGCGCGAGATTGAGGCAGACAACGAAGATGCAGAGATGCAGGCCAAGATGCTCTTGGTGGCGTGGCAGGACCGTGTGGTTAGCCAGGCCACCGTGGAGAACCTCGTCACAGCGCTCACCACTGCTGGCTTCTCCAAAATCGCAGAGATTCTCAATGAAACATAGCATAGCCGTTCATCCACCCCTTTTTTATTTTCTTGAATTACCTCCATTTAAATAGCTTTGTCTGTATGGATTATGCTGTGTCAAGACATTTAATTGTTTCATGAAATGTTTTGTAAAATGTCGACTTTAGATGTTTCTTTTTTTGAAATAAATGTTCACATGAAAACAGGTCAAATGTGTGTCAATGACAAGCCATAATTTCTTTGCATAAGTTTATTACCCTTTATGAAAAGCCAGCAGTCAATAACTTATAACAGAAAGGTGTTAGCCTTTGTCTCATTTTTACACAAATGTGGTCAAAGTGTAATTCCTCTAGAGACATTAAGTGATGCAGATCTGAAAACATGGGTGTGTACAGCAACGTACCCAGCAAGATATAAGCCCAACAAGAACCACATGTGCAAGTGTAGTTGATTTTAAAATCTCAGGTGTTCAAAGATACAGTTCATGAGTAGCCAGCTCCTTGCACACTGTTGTAGCAGAGAAAGCAGGCGAAGTTCCACCAATAAATGGGCAACAGCAAGGGATCCTGGGAAAACATTTAATGTAACCTTGCCAAGGGTTTCTGTACAAACCAATTAGTCCATTAAAATTTCTATAATGTCCGTTGAATACTATAGTACTACGGTATAAGCATGAACACCATCATAGGCTTCAAAAATATACAATGTTTATATATAAAACATTAAAGAAACAGGAAATAGACTTGCACTCCCCTCCCTTGTGTTACATTTGAGGACTGATCACCATGTCAAAACCTGTTTCTCCACCCTCAACCTGCCGCTTCAGTGGTGGTGCACAAATTAGACTAAGAAGCATTCATGTCACTTTACAAAACAAAACAAAAATTAAATAAAAAAATAAGGTCAAATTTTAAAGACACTGGGATTTATTGCACATCTATGCAGACAGTGCTTTGAAATGGCAATTTGAATTGTTGGTTTTTATTTTTATTTATTTTTTCCGTTTACTGATCCTTTTCCAGAACTTCGAGACGTCGGGGCCCGTACAGCAGCACATATGCTATATGCCAGTCTCCTCCACCGGACAGCTTCAGGATGTCTTCAGGGGTCACCACACTGACCTTGTCATCGTCAAACTTCACCCACTCATCTGCCACACAAAGCCCAAACAGGAGGAAATCAAACACATACACAGACCTGCCAACCTTGAAGAAAAGTCTTTGAGTACCAGGGGAGTTTCAGTTTGGAAGGGGCTTTGCACATGGTCATCTTCCCACTCACCGCCATATCATCCAGTTATTCAACATAATAAATCAGCTATGAAGAAAACAATACAATCATATGTGATGTGATGACTTCACTACAGCGATGGGTGATGCATTTAACTACAGTGATGAGTAGAATTTCCCCTCTGGGATAAATAAAAAATAAAAATGATAAAAAAAGATCCTATTAAAGTATCTACTCCATCTATATACTTGCAGTGGCACTTGCTCTTCACTGCTTTGCCTCATAGTTTGCCGACTTGGCCTTTCTGAGCAGAGCATCACTGAAGCCTTCCATGGGACAGAGAGTCCCCTATGCAGCCATGCTCACCTTTCTTGTCACCAAGGCGCTTATCATGTCAGTGCTCAGGCTGGCTCTGTATTTGGTCTTGTTTTTGGAAACAAGACTGGAAATAGGTCATCTGACGTCATGATTATTTTATACCTGCAAGGCTGGTCGGTTGACTGGCTGCAGTAGTAGGAGTATATGCCACTTTAGCAGTCTGTAGTCAAACACCTTTGCAGTGGTCACTGTGCTCCAACAGAGCGATTCAAAGTAAGAACAGGGAGTCTCCTGCATACACCAATACACTACACGTGGAGACGCCTTAATCACCTCCTCTTCATTCAGTCTGTGTGTTACAGTGCAGAGGCTACACAACTAAAGTAGTTCTTAACATTCCCTTTCCCAAATGTTCTACATTTTACAACTGCAATGCCACTGGGGAAGAGCACATGTAGATGGGAAGATGTTTTCATGTGGCTGTTGGATGCCTTACCTTCTTTCCTTTTGACCCATGAGACGTAGTGGCCCGATGAGCTTGACCGTCCCTGATGCGTCAGCACCCCCTGCAGGTCGTAGTAGCCGCTGTTGTTGGAGCCCAGATCTGTGCAGCAGGGGGACAGCAGTGAGATGCGGAGATGAGTGGTGGTGGTTGTTGTGGCCTATGCCATATGTTGAATGAAACAATGGGAGCGATTAAACTACATGCAGAGCCCCAAGGGCAGTGTGCTTACCATCTGCAAAGGCGAAAGGCTCATATTTAGGCTCTTTTGTTGTTGTTGTTGCTGCAACAACAGCCTTGTTCTCCAACTGTTCAAGACCAGAAACAAAGAAGCAAGTCAGTTAATCTTGAATCTTCAGCATTAAATTATCTGGTAATTCAATTACAACATTTGTTACACGTAGTAATTAACATGTTGGCGTTATTCAATCTGCACAATTCAGGCAAGGTCTTATTCTGACCGCTAAAGTCTGGACTTCTGACAGCTTAAGTGGCTGAGGCTCTCAGAACCGACCTGTGGTAGTTGCGTGACAACTGAAGACGTTGCCGATATAACAAACTTGACAAAGATGAGCAGGAGGGAAGATGCTCACCTTTTTCGCCTGTTTCTCAAGCTTATCGTCCTCCATCTCCTTGAACTTTGACCTGATTGGCACCATTTTATCTTGGAGTTCTTTTGTGCAGAGCTCATAGACATCCAGCATGAGAGGGAACTTGACATCCTAAGAAACACAAATAACACAATGCATCATAATATCCAAATAACCTGTACTGCACATTAACTATGTATGGGTAGAGGTTTACCAGTACCTTTGGGTAGAGATTAAAAATATATATTTTTACCTTAAGGACTTTGGCATTAACGGACTCCTTCTCCTTGTAGAAAAAGCGAACCATCTGAACAGTCAGGTATGCAGGCAGTCGACTGACTTTCGACTAAAACATTAAGAGTAGAGTACATGTTGAGAAGCCTTCACACGGAACATGTCAATGCAGCAAACATATAGACAGTGTTGTGCAAGTTCACACAGAAAGGTGAGATTTTTACAGTCGAAAACTTTATTAGACAGTGTGTAAAAAATCCTGGACATAATAATAAGGTGCATCGGATGTACTCGCCGAGTCTGCGTGTCTGTTTTCACTTTCACTTCCCATTTATACATGAGACAGAGAGCTATTGTCTTGGAATACGTTGTTTGTTTGGTTTAGGTTAGGCTACATCCTTAAATTATACTGTTATAGGAGGGGTTCAGGAAATGTGTAATCACTGAGGGTCATCCGATTAGAATGGAGGAAAATTAAGACTTGGATATTCAGTTTGATTCTTCACTCATTGTATTGCATTAACAACAATGAATGCAATATGATAGGTGGGTGTATGTTTGTATGTGTGTGAGTGTGTTTGTGTGAAAGTAAAGTACAAACAGAAAATATACATTAATTAAGCCCTGTAGTACCATTTAAATAGTGAATTATACAGGGAACTATCATAAGAATTCAACCTCTTAAGCAATGACATGCTACTAGCTTAATCTAAGATCAACAAGGGAATGTACACTAAATGAAAGACCACTCAAAAGTTAGCAAAGGTAAACCCTGTAACACTCGTATTTGTACATTAGCAGCTTATGCTAAGCGAGTCCACGAACAGTGCCATCATGCTAGATTAATTAAGTGACAGTGCCGGAAGTTTGCCTTTGTAGCCTACCTTGTCATTACGTGTTTGTTATATTTTAACTTGCTCATAATTGTTATGGGATACATGGACAAACACAACTTTCAATTATGTGAAAATATGCCGAAGTTATCTGCCACATATGCCGTGAAGCAACATCGAAACACTGTACTGTGGGGAGTAGAGTCACATGACCAACGCAATTACCAAATATGGTCATTTACCGAAACATGCTCTGTCTGGGCAACTAAGAAAATAATTACTACGGCCTTTTTAACAGGTAGTGAGCAACAACACGGTGCAAGCATTCGATGTAGACAGCGTCTTTCCTCAGTAGAAGGAATATATTCCTATTCCGTAACATTTTAGCTAGACCTCAGTGGCACCGGACCCAGATAATATGAACGTGTTCACTGTTCAAATTAATTATGTCATTAAGTTGCGTTCAGTTCATCGTCTCATAAAAATCACCGCGTTCAAGCACAACACTGCATATAGACTGTCCTGTCAAATGAAAAGTATGCCCTGAAAGGACTAGCCACAGATTATCAGACAACGTGTCACGCTTTGCTAAACACTTACCATTAAAAACTATGGTACTATACTTACAAAAATAAAATAAAAACATCCGGATAAACTTACTGATTTTATATAGAGGGCATTTCTGTCTAAGGATGGAGAAAGTTTCGTGATTTCCTCTTGTAGTCTCTGGAAATGGATACAAAAAAAACTATGTTAACACTGATACTGGAATGATGAGAAGTGAATTTTGCTGTGGGCACCTACTGGATCTTCAATCTTATATCTAAATCATGACAATGTCCCATGCTCACCAGTCTGAGCCCAGTGGCCAGGTATTTGACTTCCTGGTTGATGAAACAGCTGAGCTGGAGGTGGCTCTCAGTGCCTTTGGTGGGCTCCTCGTCCTCTGCCTCTGAGCATTTCATACTAGCAAAGACAGGTGTTAAGGAAGCAATCCAAAAAGACTTGTCAAAATGTACTGTCAGAGCATGTTAGGTTTTATGAATAGAACATTAGAAAGGATACGTGGTTTCATATTCCACACCAAAATACTGATCGATGAAATTCTTCTTGGCGGAGGCTGTGGCTGCCCCACTTTCATCCCCGGTCTGTAGAAAGAGATGAAAACCAAACATTGGTTTAAAAAAAAAAAAAAAATGTTTTCTTTAAAAACTGCAGACATCTATGGGAGGACCTGCTTCTGAAAATGCTATCATTCATTCTTCATTGAGATTCCACTCACCTCCATTGGAGTTTCAGGTTCCTGTGGTTCTAGCTTCTGCTGAAGCACTCTCATCATCTGCAGCCAGCATTCGTTAGCGTCCTGGAAACATATGCAGGTGTTAAACCACCTCAAGGAGTGACTTGTTGAAGCAGGCATTTGGAACTGATACTGCCAGCACTCATTGCTGAATACCATTTGCAACCATCAATGGTAGCAGGGCTGTTATGCATGCCTGTCTACACTCATATATTCGTAGAAATGAAAACAAAAACTTTGATATGAACACGACATTTTAAAACCATGTCGATCCATTACATGCATGTCCTATACACTCACATTGTGTACCTACATATAATGGGTACATCAAAAAATCCATTTAGATAATGTTACTATTTCAAATATCCCTCAGCAATGTCTACACACTGGTCATTAAACCTAATTTATTCCAGTGTCTGGGAGAGTACCATTAAAATGTTCCACAGCAAAGGAACTACAGTCCAGTTAGACAGCTCAGAAAGGACAGTCGCGGCTGTAATCATGCGAGTAATTTCTATGTCTCTATGCTTCAAGAAGCTTTCGTGAGTTGTTTTTCACGTTTTTACCGTATTGTTTATTATCAACAAAATAAGACATTAGGCATAGAGTCTACTTTACATCACTAAAGGATGAGGACTCATCATTAGACATAATGAACTGAGGTGATTAGGCATGCATCTGTGAGTGTGCCAATTAGACATGACCATTGTTTGTTAACAAGTTGACAATATGTCATTTGCAGTTTTTTTTTTTTTTGCAAAGGGTGTTCTTAAATCACCCTAATAATAATGTTACATAGACACTGAGCAACCATGGACTGTGAACATTTGCGAAAAGAAAAAAAGCTGTCTGAATATCAAATATCAATTCTCCCACGGCATCTTCCTTCAAAATAAGACCATGCGTCATGCAAGTGTGATTTGCTATTGTTGTGGACTAGTACTGGGTGTCAGTCTTATCTACCTGCTGTAGATACTGGCCCTGGTCACCCTTCTCAGCAAACTGTGGGAAAGCCATGTGCAGGAACTGCAGGAGAATAATTGGTGGTATGCTGGAGGAGGTTTTGTCCATCGACTCATATAGGTCACGCAGGGCTGAGGGTAAGAAAAGAAAACACTCTAATAACCAAATCTAAAGCAAAGAGAGAACTCCAAACTCATTAAGGGCAATCCACATTCCCATATCATTTCTTGGCATAAACTGACCTGCCGTGATGTACTGGGATGGTGCACTCGCTCCTGAAGATCGGAGAGCACCAGAATACCTAAATCAAAGGATGCAGTGTTCACAACATGACCCAGAAAAGATGGGACCAAAAATGTATAAATCATTGTAAAATGTACATGTTTCATGACATATTAGGATTTTATTGAAGGGGTGGGAACTGCCTCAGAGGCGACAATACCATCACGATATGTGGGCCATGATACATTATGGTGATTCTTTACATTTTACGATACAGCAAATATTGCGATTTGATTCTGTGGTGTATTGCGATTCATTTCTCCCATATATTACGTTTCATATACTGTATGTCTATGCAGCCTTCTTGGCGCGGTACATTTGCACAACTGAATTCCTATTATTGCCCTAAAGATTGTTTAATGGCTATGTGGAGCCAGAACACACAGAACTTTGCTTTGATTGACGGCTAAATAGGAATAGCTATTTGTTATCCATTACAGATTGTTTCAAATCTGGCATTGTTCCGTATTGTATATATGAAAGAGGCTTCATAGAGCCTACCTCTGAAGGGCATCTTTGAGCTCAGGAACAGACCGCAGACACTGCACTGTAGCATTCATGTAGCAGGTATTGCCCAGGTTTGTCAAACCACATGGCATCTCCATCTAACAGGAAAAATCACAAGTTTGCTTTATATTCCAAAACCTTTTTGTTACAGTTCCTAATCAAGAGATGATCTAATGACTGAAAGTGTGTTAAAGGTTATTTGAAACCATCATGCCAAAATAAAACTCACAGCGGAAGCAAGCTGTTCTTCTGTCATGTCTTCCACAAACATGGGTCTGACAGCAGGTTCCTCAGGCAGGGCTTCGGCAGAGCCCATCATGAGCAGGGTCATGCCCTGTGAGGACAAATCAGATGAACATCTTTGACAAATCATTGAAAGACAAAGCTTCATCCAACTGTATGGCATAATTCGTAGGGAAATAATGACGACATTGCAACCCACGCAATACATACATTTTTTAGTTTGATGTTCCCCCATTCGTCATCCTAACAGAAAGAAAGAAAGGAAAGAGGTTAGTTGTAAACTGTGTGTGGGGGGGCATCTGGCGAATGTCTTACTTTGAACCAGACCTTACCTTCAGGGTTCCTCCTTTGACCATAACCTTCTGTCTGTCTGGTTGTACTCCTGTCAGAGCAAACAGCTGGGCTTTGAAGACCATGGGTGGTTCTTCAGTGTTAAGCTCAACCGCATCGTACTTCTCCTTTCCCCATTTCACATTCACTGCAACCACGTTCCAGAAACAAAACATGCACCTTACCGAACATGACTTTAGCATAAAGAATTGGCAATATAGTTCTGAGCTGGCATAGAGTCAAGAATGACACAGCAAAGTTTCATACACTTGCTAGTCATATGTGCTGAAACTCCAATTGTGTGATGAATACGTAGTTTTGTTGTTGTAAGATACGCAAATGAAGTAGAAACGCAGACAACGCAAATATTTTGGTGTAACCTTACTTTACCGGCTTACTTTTGCAGCCTCCCATGCCATATTAAAATTCACTCTACACACAAGCCAATAAGCATACAGACTGCCTACAAAATACAGAATACAGGTTAATTTATCAATTGCAATCTTATTTACTTGCTAAATTACTTTGGCCTTTTCTTCTGACCAATGAGAGAAATTGGTCGGTTACTCTTTACATGTTACACATGTTTTGTTTAGTAACGTTAGCGAGCTAACTAGCTGGGCAAGGTAGCTGACAGTTACAAAGCTTGTTTGGCTAGCTAACTAGCGATCAAGGAATCTGAACTCATGCTAAAATGTGATAGGTTACTCTGAGATATGAACGTATCTCATGAGATTACAAGGGAGGTGCACTATCTTGAAGCACAAATTTAAAAAGTTTTAAAATACAACGATTAGAAATCAACGGTTCGCATCTCAAACTTACCCGCTAACGTTAGAGTAATGTAGCAGCAGGCTAGCTTAGCCGAGTTGGCTTGCTACAGCTAGCTGAAATAAGTTATGTGTTGACTAAAGTTCGCTAGGGAATGATATCCACATACGTGGGCCTTAAGATGAACGAACATTAAATAGCTTGATAAGCTATTAAATGTCGAGTAGTAAACTGAAATGTTAACTCGTTCGCTCTGCACACTGTCATTCAGGAAACTGTCCATACCTAGCAAGCTAGCACACAATTTTGACTTAAGGCTAACATGCCAGTCATGTCACACAGGTAGTTTAAAGCTAATGTACGCGCCGGTTACTTGACAAGACGACAACTGAAAGCAACCTAAGATAACAGAACAAGCTACATGATCTAATATGTTACATTCTATGGACCAAGTATAAATACAAAATCCGTCTGCTTTTCATAAAAAGTGGCTGTCAGTAAGCTACCATAAATGTTAGCCACCCGCAACGTTATATGCCTGTTGTTAGCTTGCTAATTAGCGAATACAGAGCATAACAGGCCTTATAAACTTGGAAGCTAGCAAGTTAGCTCTTTACATAGCAAACATTGTATTTCCCCATAAGAGCTCAGCTATGATGTTGTAATGATAAAAACAAATTGGAATACGGCGTACCTGTAAAGACGGGCATGTTTTCTTATGATTTGTTGAGTTGTTTAACTCTGATTCCAGTTACCGGGGCGCGAATTCTTACTGCAAGATTTCAGTGAACACTATCAACTTCATTCAAACAGCCTCTCACAATGACGCTGCAACTGCACGCCGACTAAAATCGATGTTCTCTATTTCCATTGACTCGGCCTGGCAGTTTACGGTTTTGGGAGGGGAATGCGGCTATTGTCGTTCTGTGCGTTGTCCACGTGATGGTGGCCTTGTACTGAAAGACGTAGGGCTTCACGCGTTAATGTTTCTGAAACTGCAGTTCAATTCAACCACCTTGCCTTTACCAGACAAACAGCTGTGTTGCCTACAACGTACAACAAACAGTTGATTCATAGTTCACTTAATTTGAATAGTATAAAAGAGCAGGGACTATGTTTTTGTATTTGAATAATGTAGCCTTTTCAAAATATCTAGAAACTGACAGTTGTCTTTTTTGTGTCCAGTTGTCAAATTTGTGAAGTGTTTTACTGATTTTTCAAATTCAGCAGTCAACCCCAGTGGCCCTCACATCCCACGTCATGAAGACAGACACTTGAGCAGCTGCTTCTACGTCACCTGAGACCTCTGACTGAACACGCACTTGACCCCCTGCAGTTCGGGTACAGGGAGAGAGTAGGAGTTGATGATGCTGTCCTCTACTTGCTCCACCGGGCCTACTCCTACCTGGACGAGCCGGGAAGTCAAGTGAGGATTTTCTTCTTTGACTTTTCGAGCACTTTTAACACCATCCAGAAATATTTCAAGGCAAGCTCTTTGTCATGACACCAAGAACAAACTTTTCTGTTGGTTCACCTGTCACAACTGTAGATACCAGTTTTGTGTAACAAGATTACCAGGTGTAATCAGTACAGTTCAGTGTTGTTGGCTTACAAGTAACTGACCTGGGTTCAATTCCTAGGCAATGCAAGATGTTATTGTGAGTCACTTTAGATAGACATGATTGTTGTAGTTGCATTTTTGGGTCACTTTGTCTCATTGATGGCCCATGACTTTCATATGCAATATGTGGGGGAAAATGTCTTCAGCGACACAACGAATGTATATTTTTCCTTCATACATACATTTCAACGCAAATGTTGTGCTGCACCACTGTTATAAAGTTGTATAGTATAGTTGGTAACAAGGCTGCAAACAAACAAAAAAAAAAGCAAAGAAAACTGAATAAATGTTCAGCTAAAACTATAGAATAATCTGTTTTACTGTTTTTCTCAATTGCTTACACACATTTTTCGAAAGCATACCTAATTTTCTCAAAACTCTAAACACAAATCCGAAAAACACACACACACAATGCAAAACCCTACATATCTCCTGCAAAATGCTACTTTGCCTTTAAAACAACATACAAATATTCCCTGTATTTTTATATCATCGACATCACAGGCAATGTTCTCCCTGGCTAAGCAGCGTGAGAAGTATTGCCTAGTATGGCAAAATCCAAGCCTGAAATGCCTCAGGAGCTATATCTGCAAATGCCTCTTCTATGGCCTGTATCAGTGGCTTGAGGATTGCGCTCATACACTTTCCATCTCCAGGCTGAAAAAAACTTCTCCATCGCATTGAGAAATGGAGAGAATGGGGGGGGGGTGTCTAAAACTGAGGTTGGTCGATGAACCAGGTGCGGACTAGACCAGCCCAGTGGAAACTTACGTTGTCCCAAATAACAACGTACCTGGGCTGCTCTGCGTCATCTATCTGGTCTGGTGGATTTGTTGGTAGCAAGAGTCTTCTCTGTCAAATGGGTTAACTATTTGTCATTGCTGTCACACAAATGTCTTTGAGTTTTAACACACTTTTCAAAACAGTTAATACACTTCCCAGAGAAAGACACAAAGCCTAATTGAATAACCATGTCTACACATTGCAGACACTGCAGTAGCAGCCTAATGAAACTGCTCTCTATATTCTAAATATCGTCAGCACCTGTGTGAACTCTCTGTGCACAACTAATCAAGTAGTTCTCAACCTCTAAAATAGGTCAATAGATTGAAGTTGATACCAAGCATGGATCGAGGAGGCCGCCACCAACAACCTCCGCAAGGACTAGGACGAGGACAAGGAAGAGGCTGTGGTAGAGGTAGAGGGGCCCCTGTCAGGGCATGTGGCATTTGTGTAAGATGCTCTAATGAAATTAGGGCAACAGTCATTGATCACATAGTCAATCATGATCTCTCCATGAGAGAGGCTTGCCAAAGGGTTCAGCCAAACCGGATCCGTCATACTGTGGCATCAAATGTTCGTACGTTTTTGCAATGACAATGACACTTTGATGGCCTTTACAGTCAATTTACTGTACTGTGTTTCACTGTATTTGCACTGTCCCTCATCATCCGGGGCACCCTTCCTTCCACATCTCAGCAGTGAATCCTTGTCTGAACAGCTCAGAACGAAACATAAAAAAAATTCCCTACCAGTTTATACTGTGTGCAAGGACCATCATTGTAAAAATGGAAAGTGGCCACCTCTGGGTGTGTACTCTGGGTGTGTTACCTGCTGGTGTGATGCCCTCAAGTTGGCTGCCTGTTTTTCTGCACTGTATTTGCAGAGGTTCAAGCCTTGTCTCAGTGCTGTGTAGTGGGTAAACTGATTGTTGATAATGTAAGGGTGTCTCTTAAACCTATGCAGTAGCAGGTGCAGCTGTTCCAGCAGTTTTTCTTGCATTACTTGGGGATTTTTTGACACCTTTCCTGACGCAGCCTGCTTCACAAATGCATTTTTTCAAAAGGACATACTCTGCAGCCTATCGGATGTCTCTTACAATTTAATCCAATAACATGAGAGCATGATTGAGTCTGACCACACTGCGTTAAAACTGTGCAGTATCCGGTTATATGGACTACTACACCATTACAGACATCTGCATTCAACTGATTACACAAAGAGGAATCCATGTTGCGTCTGGGATCGGCCCACCAAGTGGGAAAGAAACGTGTTTATCTTGTCAAACCCAACGTCATATGTGATTAAACATGCTTGACCTACCAATATTTGAAAAATGACCAATCATCTGCACTGCCATCTCAAGAGCAGCTGAAGAGGGCACATTAAACCACTGGGTTGAACTAATAGAGTGAAATCGGTTGCTATTTTTACACAGCCGATGGGTATTATTACAGGTAAATTACACAGTCAAATAAAACAAGTTAGACAGAAAGATAGACAATAGATTTGTATTTCACAACATCAGAGGCCTTGTCATCCTGTAAATTGCAAACACAAAATAGATGGGAAGCATTCACTATATACGTTTGCCAGAAATGGCAAGAGAAGCTCTTGTCTCATAGGGAGAATTTAATGTCAATTGGAATCTGAGTGATTGAGTCGGACTAACATGACACTTTGAAAACAAGCTTTACAACATGATAACACTATATGGCATTTAACCAGAATACGTAATGTAAGCTCTGTCAAACAAATTAGCTAACATTAGCTATCAACAAAATTAGCCAGCAAACTGCAATACTGTCAATCATCATCCAATCATTTCAGGGCATGTCTGTGCTTGATTTAAAAAAGTTCAAAATAACCACTTTTTTTAACTTGTTACACAGCTGAAATAATAAAACAATTGACTTAAGGCAAAGTCACTCAGCAGCTGTAAGACTTTTGGACCTCTACTGTAAGGACTTGTTATATAGCTCAAATAATAAAACAATTGAATTAAAGCAAATTTACCCAGCGACTGTAAGACTTTTGGACCTCACCCTAACTCCATACTTAGTATATATAATCTATACCTATGCGTAAGTGTTTGTACGAATATGTCCATGTTGATGGTTTTGATCAACAGTGAATTGTGTCTGAGGGCTTTAATGCATGATTGGAATGATCCGGTGCTAATAGGCCTAATTATTATTATTTGGAGATCCAGGGCTTTTCATACAATGACACCACTGGGCACCATTTATAAATGTGCACACACCCCCACCAGTTTAACTAGCCACCATATAGTAGCTACATAGCCTGACGTCCTTAGTATGTACTGAGTAATACGCTTTGTGAATATTTAAAATCCCCATGTTATTTACAGAAAATTGCTCTGACACAGAGCAGGCCTTTGCCAAGGCCACGTGTCAGCAAATTAAAAAATAATTATTGGATGCGCTCCATGATTCAGAGCCGCTACAAGATTCTTGGCCCATGCTACACCCCTCCACCAAGTTTCTTGAAAAATCAGCCTAGTGGTTTTTTGCATAACCCTGCTGACAACCATAACCTCCTTACACAACCCACCATCTTTACCAAGCTGTAGCGCCACTTGCTGTTTCGATGCATTTATTGGCAACTCGTAAAAGTGTTTACATTTGGAACGTATACAAGCAGGAAAAACAGTGCCAAAACTCACATGATCCACCAATGTGGTAGTTTTTGTGTAGTTGGAGAAACAAATGTGTTGCATTTGTAAAACCAATGAAAAAAGGTGGTGGTGCAGTTACAATTCCAGCTTCAACTCCAGCTTCAAATCGATTAAGTATCAGTTGCATATTTATTAGTTTATATTTATGTTATATTAACATGAATACGTTTGAATCATATTTGTGGAAGTCGTGTGTTGTTACTTTGTAACAGAACAAATAGCCCAACTGATGCATTAAGTTTGATAGCGTGCTTGATAGTACTCATTCTTACATACTATACTGCATACTAGGGTTGGAGTAGTGTACAGTACAGTGTATATTGGGCTAGTATGCAGTATGTAGTACAGCATTTCGGTCATAGCTATAGTATTTGTGTTTTGTATTTGGAAAGCATGGTATGCATATTTGGAAATCGTGGGGCATTTGAAAATTACATTCGTTAAATCGTGGGGTAGCCAACTGTACTCCATACAGGCGCGCCCTTGCACGACAACTCTTCTAGTCCCGAACGCGCCTCATTACTTCAACACATGCGCACTGAGTCAAATTTCGAAGTTGATTCTCCGGGGTGTTTGAACAGGAAGGCGGACATGTTGGCCAGGCAGTGCGAGAAAATCGGGCACAGTCTGTTTTTCGAAAAATAACATCGCCTGAAATATATGTGTATTTTAAAGTATTAACGTAAGCTTCCGCATGTATAGTTAAAAATAGTTGTTCTGTGAAGATGCTACATATAAGACGGACGGACTGCAATGGGACGTTTTAACAGGATGGTGTTTTAAAGTGATCGAATTTTGGAAGGCGAAGTTTTTTTTCGCCACTTCTACTTTGCAGCTGTCAGTCTCGTTTGTGGGTCTTTTTTTTTGCAAAGGCCTGGCACTGATATGGACACGGGCCTGGAGTAATGTGACTACCCGGCAAGCCATCTTTGTAACTTCTGTTTTATCTACTTGGTGTATGAACGCAGTCAGATCATTTTCTTTTAAATTGTGCTGCACACCACTTGGTCCCACTGCGGCAGTCTGGAGAGCCTTGGTAATCTGTTGCTGCTAGCCAGCTAGCTAGCTAGCTAGTTTCTACTTTTTCCCTTTTTTGTCCTGCTAGCTAGCTAGCGAAGTTGTCATTGGCGATAACAACGTTAACTCTGCGGAAACAACAAGCCTTATGTTTTTCCTAAAATGTGGGTTTTGGTCATCCGGTGTTCTTTTCTACCATACAATGAGTGTGAAAAACTGAAAAGACACACAACCCTTCTTTGATCATACATCCACTACTGTTAAGTGCACGAGTCAACGCGAAGGAAGAAGTTTGAGAGCTCATCAGTAAGCTAGCTAGCTCATAAGGCTAGCCACAATATTTTAATCACTGCTAGCGCCGGCGTGGAACTCAGTTTGACAGCAAAAATGTCTTCGGAGGAAAGTTTGGCGGCTCGTTTCGAGAAAATCGATTCCATGTTAAAGGATCCTAAATCAGAAGTCAACACCGACTGCTTACTGGTAAGCATCTTGTTGATGTTATATCAGCATTACATATACATTTTTAATCCTATCCAGTTGTACTGCTTTTGAAAAGAAATTAGGCTTTGAAGTGACGTTAACGTATCGATACCTAAAGCATGAAATGTAACCTGTAGTCTGCTGATTCATTTGGTAACACAGGTTTATTGTTATAGAAAGACTGTGCTCAAGGGAAGGATAAGTTAGCGTTAGCCTGCCACCTAATGTGGAAGACAAACGTTAGTCCATAAACTACCTAATGAACGTGTTTTTCCTGTGCAGTTAACCTTAGCTGGCTAATTTGGGAACTGGCCTACCAACTAATGCAACTAGTTTGCTTTTTACTAAAATGCACAAATTAGACGTGAGCTAGCTGAGGTTAAGGTTAGTTGAAGTACAGCTTTGCTATGTGACTAATTTACAGTTGAGTAATCACGATAACATTTTACAATACTGAAGACCTGCATTCGAAAAGTGTATAGGTGAGGAGGACGTGGGAAGATAGTTATTTGACGGTACGTTAGGATGTACATCATCCATCGTGACCTCGTAGTTTGCTGTAAATAACGAGCCAGTGACCTGTCACAAAAAATGTTAGCGGCAGTAATAGTAATTTTTATGTTTCTCTGCAGTTATTTTTCTGTGCTTTCCTATTCAAATTGTTAAGGTCACCTACACCCACTTAACACACAAAACAATGTTGCACAATGCACGTTCGTCCTGAAGAGTCTCAGATGCTTATCATTTTATTTGTATGTGCATGAAGTAGGCAGGCACTTTAATGTCATCTTATGATATTCATTGTGACAACCATTGAGGTTCTCAGCCATACCCTTCACCATGATTGAGCATTTGACATTTGAGAAACTGAGATTTCTGCTTCCTTATCCAGTCATGGGAAAGGCTATAATAGCGGGCGAAGGCATTCGATTAGTTAATGTTTGGGTTCCTGCGTGAAGAGCCGACGAAGTGGGGTCTGTTCTTTTCAACTCGTATAATTCCCCTGCCTGCCTGAGCCTGCCCTCTCATCTGCATCAATTCACCTGCTCGTGCATCTGCCTCCACTGCTTCCTGTGGCTCTCACAGCTCATGATGCGACTTGTTTGGGGAGGCTGCCACGTGCAGCGCGATCAGAGCACACATACACACACCTCTTGGCTGCAGTTCGTCTATGAGATACATGGATTATGCAAGGCAACCAACCCCCCCCCCCCCCCCCCACACACACACACACACACACTCCCACTCCTCCCCGTGGGCACGCAGGATGCACAGGCAGTGGGGCTCAGGCATTATAACTGATCCCAGTGTCCCGGTGGGGCACCGCATAGCATCATCTCACTGAACCGCCCCAACGTCTGACTGCTCTGACCTGTATAATTATGCTTTCATAAAGGGGACTCTGGCTTCTGTCCATTTGCTGTAATGATGGCTGCGGGGCATTCACATTATAGATGGTCTGTAGGTCACTGTAATGTGTGGGTGGAATGAAAGCAGAGGAAGGGACACTCGATTCAGGAAGTCTGAAAAGATGCATTTGTCTATTATCATCTGTTATTTAAACATCCCTTTTTCTTTGATTCTTTTCTTTGATGAATCCAGCATGTTATTGCTGGTCTTTGAGCACATCATGTGTATCAGCCTGTCTAATGATACCTCCCACAGACATGCTGATTTATGCTACATAGTAAGCCATGCAGTACACTTGCATCTGGAGTCTGTGCTCTAACTCAGGCGTACGTTGAACATTCATTTTTACATAACAATTTTGTGTGGAGGAACAGGCTTTGCGCTCCATTTCCTCAGTGTTCCTCTCAAAGCAGCGGAGTAGACCAGTGGTGGAATGTGTTGCTTGCTTCTGCCTGGGAACTTGCCCTCACCTAACCATGCACACAGCCCAAACATGAATACTAATGATCTGTGGGGACTATATAGCAGGCAGCTGAACACAAGGGTGTTGTTTTTTCCCTTCAGAAGTCTCGTCAGATCGATGAATGGAGGCCTTTGCTCAGCCCTTAGCACCACCACCCTGCTACTCCACCCACTACTTAATAAAATTCCGTGCTAATCAAATAACCTCTTGTCTCGGGCTCGCTGGGAGTGCTGTTTGTGTGTCTCAGTCATTCTTTATGACCAAAGAATAAAACACTATGGCTATGAGGTGGCGAGCACTAATCATGAAAACAACACTATCTAGAGCTCTGAGTGTGGAGAGGTGAAGCAGGGAGTAAGCTGTTAGGTAAGATTTACTGGGCTGCTTCTTAGAAAAATGGAGAGTTGGTTGGTTGCATGCAGGCCATTGGTTTGACTGTTATGTGCTATTTTTGTGAACCTGGACATAGCCGTAAAGCCCCTGTATCATGACAAGAATTGCCACAGTCCAAAGCTGTAAAGATAAACAATCCAGAACACTTAAAGCGGCCTCCTTTGTGTTGTATGGTATGGTGGGTCTAAGCTGAAGGATTCACCCTGAAGTGAGGCCCACAATGCCCAGGTTCATGCTGTCATTTTACACTGAATTCTTTAGTCTTCTTTTGTCATGGTCTGGCATTAGAGACATGAGAAGGCTCCATTATAAATATGAACTGAGTATTTGACACGATTTAACATTTGGGAGGTTTGCAGTGGTTTGAAGTCCCAGAAGACTTCACCTCTGCAGGCCCATATTCTAGGCTTTCATGTTAGCCCTTTGCACAGTAATGACTAGCCTTGGTTACGTATGCTGTCAGGATTACTTACAGTGATTCTTTAAACTTGGGTATTTTGACTTATCACTGAATGCAGACTGCACATTTTGTAAATGTATGGACATATGCCTTTCCATGTGAATCAGGCAAAAGGAGAGCTATCCATGTCACAGACGATTGTTTTGGCCCTTGGAAACAAAACACACCACATTAATGCTCAAAGGAGTCCACACTTTACTGTCCTGTGGGAACAGTTATGTTTACAAATGAGCATTGCATGCCATTTTGCAAAGAGTGACAAACGCTCAGCCTTATCCTCTCTCCAGATAGATCCGTTGGAGAGGGTCTTATCTGTGGTGTGCAGCCAGCCGCACTGCTTTACGCCGGCTTGTGAGAGGGACTGCAAAGACAGATTCTTTGCCTTTGCTCTGTTTACAGGGTATAATGGGCTACATAATGCTTTCACATAGCCATGCTACCTTGTTATTCCAATGTTATTAAGCTGATGATCGCCAAGACAGAACCTGTGTGGGTGGGGGGGGGGGGGGGGGGGTCACATATACTTTCAGATTTACAGAGGCTAAATTAAAATGCTATTCATCTACTAAGTGGACTGATATCTTGGCTTGAGTGAGTTTCTTATCAGTGCCCACATGTTTGTGACTAATGCTGGAAAGTTAAATTCTTAACAGATGCATCTGGCTTTGATGATGACTAGAGCCTGACCAACAGAGGATTTTTAAGACCGATACCAGTTTCGATATTTGATATGATATATTGGTCTATGTATATAAGATTTCCCCCAACATTTTGCAAAGTGATTTCAAAGTTTTGATCAAGGTCTTAGGTGGGACATCATTTTGTTTAAATAATTATTTGGTATGCAACAGCGCTCCTTTTATTAATAAGCATAGGTATTGTATGTTGTTGTTTTATAGATTAGGTTTGAAGTTTTAACTGTCACAATGACTAGTCTACTATTAATGTATTCACTGTGTCTCTTCAGTTCTATACAAGCTAGGCTACAAGAAAAAAAAAGTTGTAACCACTATTTGTTACCCTTTTAAACAGCCATTGTAAACTATGCAGTACTCAAAGTAAATGGCAATGTTAAAACATGAACATGAAATGAAGGGGTATCTGAATCAGAATATTGAATATTCTTCAACGTTAATTTGATGTTCACTCCCTGTGGGATAATTTCTAATGCACCAACGGTTAAATGTGACGGTTGTATGTTGCAGTGAGTCGCTCAGTAACACACTGGTCAACAACAGCGAAACATTGCGTGTGCAAACAGAATGCCCCCAGCCCAGTCTGGAACATTATCTTCCAGTTGGAAACTGTTCTGTACTGAAGGTTTGACATGCAAATCACAGGTATATCATGTCATTGTTGCAGAATGAGACTAGACTATGTGTTAACCGCTCTTTAACATTAGTTACTTTCTACTGGCTAACCATAGCAGAGGCTAGTTTGTGGCTAACTTAGAAACCAGACATTGTGTGAGATTTGTAAACAGAGAAAATTATAGGGCCATTGTTCAGTTACTCAATACAACTGCCTTACTGTTTCACAAATAAACCAACAATCAAGTTAGTCTGTGTCACTAATGCTAATGTTATCTTGGTTCGACAGTGGTACAGGAGGTACAGAAGTCGTTTAGTAATCAGAAGGTTGCTAGTTCAATTCCCTGTCGCATCCTTGAGCAAGACACTGAACCCCTAATGGCTCCTGATGTGCAGTGTGCCATCAGTGTAAATGTGTCTACATGTGTAAGTCGCTTTGGATAAAAGCGTCTGCTCAATGACTAAATGTCTGCTAAATGTCTAAATTTAGCTGCTGAATGTAAGATATGAGGTGACTGATATGGTACTAGCTGTAATGTAACTGCAGTAAAACCAGGCATGGCTGACATGTTTATTTTTGTTCTGTAAGCAGAAAAGCACACGTGACTTTTGTCTCATCAGAGAAGCTGGGTGTAAATCTTGTGATAATGAGATAGTCTAAGTTATAGACTAAGCCTTGCATTATTTATTATGCTAATATTTGCTGTTGCCTATTACTTGTGCGAAACCTTGTTCAGTAGCCTGTAGCCAGTGTTGGGAATGCATGTGTTTGCTCTACATTGGATTAGCCCAGAAGGGTTAAAAACTGTCGTACTGTCATGCTATTTAGATACTTTACGTGATTGTCGGCCCTCATGCACCAAGCTTGCACTAAATAAGGAAGCATTTGTCTTACTCCATGATATGGATGCAATCACATTAGTCATAATTAAAGTTAGTGGTTTGTGGGTCGGGTTTCGGGGTGGTTTGAGATGAGCTACAGAACCAGGGATCGCCAAATCCTTTCAGAAATCTAGCAATTTGACTTTCTCATGTAACCGTGTTTTACATTTTATTCTCCGTCAGTGACTAGAGATCAGACAGATACAACTGATATGACCGACTGATAATAGTATCCAGCACTAGCCACTGGCTCTCAGCTGTGTGCAAGTGGAGATGTGAAAGAGAGCGAGCCTCTGCCAGGGCTCTTAGCTCCGCATCTGCCCCCCCTTTGTCCCATCAGATCCTGGCCATCCTCTCCAAACTGCACTCCTCAGCTGTTTCACTCCCTCTGGGCTCATTTTCATTTGCAGATCCTTTGCCAACAATGGACAGAGCTATGCATAGCCTCCCGTGCCCCCAGCTGATACACACTGCGCCAGACCCCCTGTTTATATGATCCTGTCCGGTGGGCAGTGTTGTTGAAGGCTTTTCAGTTACTGGTCCTTCATACCAATTTGTCAGACAAAAGGAAAAATGCTCACCTCCAGAGGAAAATCCTACACTTAAAGCTAGGGTAGGGAATTTATTTTTAGAAGCATTTTGTTTTGTTATGGTTCTTGAAAATCTCGTTTCATCCTGACGGCAATGAATAAATCAAATGCTTCGATAATAAAAAAGCATACAATCCGTCATCTGTGGCAGTCACAGGGCTGTAAAAAGCCTCTCTAATCCTTTTATTGAGTCGGAGGACTACCTTCCCGCCTGCATACCTACCTACCAACCTGCCTTCCTACCTACTTACCTGCCTACCCACCCTCCTGCATACCTACCTACGGCTACCTACAAACCGGCCTTCTTACCTTCTAACCCACCCACCCACCCACCTGCCCGCCTGCCTACCTCCCTACCTAGTCTTCCACAAGGCCTCGACTGCTTCACATTCAAGACATGGCATTGTGCCTACTATTGTAGATTTTGCACTGATCACCATGACGTCACTTATCACCATGACGTGTTTGATCACCATGACGTGATTGGTCATGTTGGTCAGGGACATGTTCTTTACTGGGTCATCTCAGTATGCACTCAGGAGATTTGTCAGTGCTGTCCACCGTGGCGTTTTCTCTGGAATTCCAGGCCTACCAGAAACACATGAATGCGCCTCTGTTGGAGGAAATCAATTATGTTTTGACATGATAGCAGTTATGACAGGGGATTTCTCTGGCTGGATCCTCACAAGGAAATGGAATGCATGCATGCTTGATTCAGCTGGGGTTTTTAGATGTCATTGCCCTTTATTATACTCGATTAGCACCAACGCCGTCCCCAGAGGTGAGCAGCCGATGTGCTGTTGAATATGACAAGGATGCAGCCGAGCTGGAGATCAGTAACGGTTAGTTTATTTAGAAGAGCATTAATGTGCATAAGGCCTATAATTAAAAGGTTGTAAGTTGACACTTAACAAGACGGCACATTTCATTCTTTTTATTTTGATTTAGATATTCAATCTTTGCCTGATGCTAGCTGTGAACGTAGCCTCTCCAGAGGCCGACACGGTCTACAGGAAGACAAACCTTTGTGCTCTGTTTAAGATACTGAGTGAGAACGTTTGGATGTATGCATGACTGTAGGGCCCAAATTTGGTTGCCCTTGAGCTGGAGGTGGCGATAGGAAACGAGAGGTACCGCTCCTCAGAGGCCTCCCTGCCTTCCCAGCGTTGCCAGTCATCTGGAAAGCAATGATGTGGTCAGGTCGCCCATGGAAAGTTTCAACTTAAACCGAGGATGGTTGGAAAAAGTGGTTGTATGGATTTTTTCCCAAGGTTTAATAAAAATAATTGCTGCGTTTTTATGTCAGCAGCCAGACTTTCTTGTTTTTCTATGCACTTCTGAGTGCCACTTGAATGAATAAGTGACCGATTTGCATGTGCTTTTCTAATAACTGAACTACTTTGCCACTCTTTTTCATGGTAACATCAGCAAAAAAGAGAGCCTTGAATAATTTCTCACTGAGCAAGTGTTTTAAGCTTACATTAGCCTGCCTCTGCTGATTAGTCGAACCATGCTTATTGAGTCTTTGGAGACTCTTTGAGTATTGTGAATAAACTCGTTAATAGTCTATTTATTTTATTTCATCTAACCAAAAGTCATGACTTAGTTGTTTCTCTTGGGTATTAGATATGTATGCCTCAAATGGACACCAAATATGCAGCAGACAGTACTCAGACATGAAAATGACCTGTAGCCACACATCACAGCCCGGTGTCAGGCGCTAGGTAGATGCCAACTGTTGATAGAGGTCTGATATGTCGATCTCCCCAGGAGTTAGTTATGGAGCACAGGACTGTTTCTCACTTTTAGGTCTCCTTGGCCTTGCACTGTAGTGACGTTTTAATGAACATGTGTAATCTGTGACACTGTTGGTGACTGTCCACACTTCTGCTCCCCTGAAAGAAACTCTGACACAGAAGGCTAGGGGCAGGGTCCTTGTGCTTGGTGGTATTTTCGGCTGAACAGCACTCTGTCTTTTCTAACCGTCTCGAGTAATGGAAAGAAAATTGCTTGTGTCATTTGGAAGTTTGGAGGAGGAGGAGGAGCTGAGGGGCGGCAGCGTGCTCCCACCGTCAGCGCGAGGTCCATCTGCTCTCGGGCAGACAGCACCGTCTGCTTGGAGCAGTAGACGGATTAAAGACAGTCTGTGACCCTGCCCACTAATCACAAAAATACACTAGTGAATAGCCTTTGTTTTCATATCAAATCATTATTTGGTCTTTTTTTTTTTCTTTCTTTCTGCCTTTCTGCCCCTCTCAATATGATCTCAAATGGCTTTGTACTAGAATCTCATAGATTAAACTGCTGATGGAGCTCTAATCTCCATGGCATACTAGACTGTCGGCAGCCAGTCAGTGAATATGAGCTGTCACGATGTGTAGAAGGCAAATAAACTGCCAACAGCTGTTAATGACTTATTGATACTGTGAAATTTGTCTCTTATGTATGGATATTCTTTTCTTGTGGACGGCAGGTTATAGGATACTACAAGGACATGGCAAATGAGACAACTCTGCTATAAAAAAAAAACTGACATTCAGACAGGAGTCCGATCCCGCAGGAACGCTTATAAGCTCTTGAGGGAATGATGAAACAATTCCCAGATTTGTGTAACCGTTCTGTAACATATTCTCCAGACAGTAGCCTCATAGACGTTCCCACCACAAATGAAGAGCTCCTTCCCCCTCCCCAGGTTCACATAGCTATTGAGCCACATGGGCAACTTTGAGGTAATTGCCAGTGAAGAATTCCGAGAATAAAGGGCCTGGAATGTGAAACAGCAGGGAGGGTGGGAATGTTAATACTGCAAATCACAATTTAGAACTTGATCAACCGCCTCTCCATTGCCCAGGGATGCATCCTAGAGGCTAGAGAGACTGTTGATCTGATTGAAGTGACGAGTCAGTGAAGTGTTTCCTTATAGCACGCAGGGATGCCTAGGTCCTGGCATCTAACAGGCTCGCTCAAACAGTACTTCTGAGACTGCATTTCAGTTAAGCATGATGGGCTGCATTCATGTATTACAGAGAAGTCGCCATGATGCCATAACATTAAATTAGCCTAATACTAAGGTCCAATAAGATCAGCGTTTTAAATGTGTCTTTAAGCTGGCCGTTAAAGATGTTGCCCAGGAAAAAATATAAGAGGAAATAACCTTCCATGTATAAAATAAGTTACCTCAGTGTTTTTCATAATTTTTTTGCTGTCCACTTTTATTTAGCTGAAGTTGAACTGAAGAGAAGAAGACAGTTTAACTGTAAGATAACTGCTATTGTGTGTCACTTTAGGATTGAGTTGTCTTGGTTAATTAATTATTTATTTATTTATTTAAACATCAGCTTTTCTGGCCCCCTCTCTGACTATCAATAGAGCCATCACAATTAGTAATTTGTATTTACTCAGTGCTGTCATGCTCTGAGTTCACAAAAAAAGCCATTGTGTTCACGAGTAGTGCGATAGTCGACATGCTGAAAACCAGATAAAGAATGAGGACTTATTTGTTTTTGCTTTTGCCATGGTCGAGCTGTCGTGTCTTTTTTTGGAAACTGGTCTCATTCCTAACCCTGTCCCTCTGAGACTGCTTTTGTCGGCCTTGGCCCATTGGTCGAGGCTTGGCTTCTCTCTGCTCCACTCCTGTGACTTTCCTCCCGTTTCCTCGCTTTCGTTTGGTCTTTGCTTTTTCTTGTTCCCCCCGGCCCTCGCATAACTGTTCCATCTTGACTCATGAGTGCTAATTGAAAAGAAGACTCGCTTTGTGACTTTGTACTTGGCCCTTCTTTTTCTCTCACTATGTCGAGGACTTGTTTGGCCACATTCTTAAAATAGCCTAGCGCTCTGACGTGTACCGTCCTGCTGTGGAATGTGACTGTGGCTGTCCAGAGTCCTCTGCGGCAGGAAGTTATGCAAACGTGCATTGCTGAGCATGGAGCTGTGTGATTACCATCCTGGACTCGCGGAGAGGGAGAGAGTGTGTTATGAGGGAGAGAGAGCTGGAGGCAAATGCTTTTTAAAACTGTAGACTGTTGTTTGACTATATCCGCCCTTGCCCAGATTTGCCTCCCTTGTTCTGTTGCTACTCTGGAAATATGGATGTGGCTAATTCGGTCCTCAGACATTAATATGGCTCAAGATATTTCTCGTTAATCTTATCTTTGTGTATATGCGAGTGCTGCTTTGAGAGTGGATCTGGGCCATGACTATCCTGACTCTCTCATCCATCTCAAGTCCCTCCCCCCACTCTCTCTCTCTCTCGCTCTCTGCCTGCCTGCCTGCCTGCCTCTCTTTCTCCTCTGGTTCTTTTTCTTCTCATCCCACTCTCTTCTCTCTAGCCCTTTGAAATGGCCATGTGTGCCTGCTGTGTTGTGAGAGCCCCGACTCTGTCCTGCACAGGCCTGCCTTCTGAGCAGTGAGAGTCCTAAGAGGATTCGCTCGCAGTGTTAGCCAGCCTCAGCTGCTGATTCACAGGTTGTGTGAGAGCGTTGCCCTCGCTATTTCATTCGGGCCGTCTGGTGTTGGTATATGTGGTATTATATAACGTCTTCAGTAAACATGGAAAATGAATTAATTGGTAGGATCACTTCAGAAGGTTTCTTGAGTGAATGTACTCCCCCTTCAATAACATCACAGTTCATCATTTGGTTACCTATAGCATTACTGAGGACCATGTGTAGTCCTATATAGTGGGGTGTGTGGCATGATGTGTACGTATAAGCAGTAACTGCTCTCCACTCTAAACCACTGCTTTGACTGAGTGCCCTGCTTGTGTGCGAGACAACCCGGGATTACAGTAGATTAGGTTAAATCCTGCTGATGTCACTTATGCCACAGCCTGGTCAGATCTCCGATCACTCGCCTCTTCAGTTCCGGCTCCCAGCTCTTAATGTGTTTACATTCAGATGCTGGTACTACAATCTGATAGGGTGGAAAATGGGGAATCTATTATTTGAGATTATACAACTGTTAAAATCTTTCTCTGAATTTGTTATGTTTTGTATTATTAAATTGATTGAGTATGTTTTTCTCTGACAGTCACCTTTAATGGTTTTAGGGTTGGCTGATTACCTGTTAGCAGTTGTCATGGGAACACTTTGCCAATGTTGTTGTGTCAGAATTTTCCTGCACTGTGCAAAATGGGACTGTCCCCTGTAGATGACCAAGATAACTAGTGTCAGGCCTCTGATATTTTATCTGTGTGAATCTCAGATCCAGTTTTAAACAGATATTCTGGATTCTAACAACTTTGCTTGTTTACACTGAACCAAACAAAGCCAGCAAAATGCTGCCCCATTGTGTGTTCTAGCCAGCAGAGCCCTGACATTTAACATGGTGTCGAGCGTGACTTAGAATGCTGGGTTCGAGACAACTTGGAAAATTGCACTAGAACGACATTTACGAGTTGTCTTGAACGTGCCATAACAAAGGCGTTGACGAGCATTTCCTTCTTGTTACTTTAAAAACCATGCTGGGTGAGGTTAACGTCAGTGGGCTCCTGTTAGTCTTGCACATTTATAGCAATGTTCAGACTAGTTGATGTGCGTCATGTTTAACACGTTAATGCTAATCATATCGGATCTGTGTGAACAAGGTCTTCTGGCAGCACAGTAGACTTTTGCTGTAGTTGGGTTAGTTGGCAGGCTGTGTCACCCCAGCCCCCATCTCCCCATTTTGTGTTTGTACGTTTTATACAGTACGTCGAGGCAGAATAATAGTGCAACAGTCCCGCTTTGAACAGACTGTGTAAATGGGACAAGGAATTCCAGGGCTTGTTTGGGACACACTGTAAAGGATGATGAGGATAGTCGGTCTAACCAAATACACCAATAGATTGTTATTTTTCCTTAACATATCGACTACAACAGATGTTTTTGGTGTACTCCATGTTTTTGGTGTACTCCTGTGTAGTCCTGAATTAACCCATCCTAGGTGATAATATGATTGCTTTTATTTTAGACTTTGAAATTGAGAGGTAGGTAGGAGATGATTGTGCTCAGATAGAACAGTAGTTACAGTGTTCCACACATTCATAACTCTGAGTGAAACACAGTAATGGCGGTTCTTGGGGAACAGAACTGAAGTGAACATTTGTCCTAATCTCCCTGTAAAAAGAAGAAGGCATACCTCCTCCCACATATCCAATCACCACTGCCTGTCCCCAGTGTCCCGACTGTAGGCATGATTTTAATTCTGATATTTCCTCTTTCTGTCTCAGGTTTTTCAGCTATGATATGTCTGATTGATGAAATGCCAAATGTGGTACTTTGTGTGTTAGCTTAATATTTGAGCCTCTTTGCCTCTGATGCTCATGTCATTAGCTTGGACAGATATAATTGTTGCATGTTATTTGAAGTGGACTACACCCATGTATTTAAGCATGTAGTACAACCTCCATGTATCTTCATCATTGGCTAGGAAAAATGTTATTTGGTAGATTCTCAATATTACATGATTTCACTAAACTGCCATACAAATGATGTCATGTAAAATCAGCAAAAACCAATCAGATCAAAATCAGTTTAGAGAATTACAAATGTTTACAATGCCACTGGAGTTTGATCTTGGCTTTGGAACCAAACGAGACTGAGCTGGCCAGTGCTTAAGCCTCTACCAAGGGATTTTTGACCCAAAGCCACAAAGACTGTAATGTAATCGAGGATTTGTTTTGATCATATGGGCCCGCTATTGGTTTCAGTTGTTCACTTTTATAGGTTGGGTATTTTTGCCCCTTTTCTCTGTTTTAACTGGCACATGGGTAGGACCCAGATTGTATTCTATTGTATTGTGAGGGTATATCTTGGAAAAAGAGAATCTAAACAATCCCAAAATGGCCTTCTATGTACCACAGAATGGCCAAAGCATAGGCCACCTTGTTTATGTGTTTTGTTTCTAATTGTTAAACATGTTTCCTCTCCTCTTCAGGATGGCTTGGATGCGTTGGTTTACGACCTGGACTTTCCTGCCCTGAGGAAAAACAAGAGCATTGACAACTTCTTGAACCGATGTGAGTACCTTGCATGTTTCATTTCCCTTCCACACAATCACACTCTGGATCTGTCTTGATGGAAAGTGGTCTGTCACTCAAACCCATCTAAACAATATAAGCTGGTGGGGTGTTTTTTTTGGGTCAACACCCCCGTCCCGGCCCCGCACAGCATTGTGTCTGGTGCTCTGTGCTCCTCCACCAACAAAAGGGCTTTCAGAGCGGCTGGATGACCCACATGGTGTTCCACATGATCTCGTCTCACACGTCGGCCATTACAGGAGAGAAGCCCCTGTGAAACCAGAGTTTATATCTCTGATGTGTACGCCTCACCGTTTTAATCATATCACAGACAGATAGACGGACCACAAGCTGTACTGTCTGGGCACTCTGTGTAATTACAAACTTGCCACTTCCAGTTGAGGAATTCCGTCTGCGCGTCTTTTGTTGTGTCTGCATCTCGAAGGTCTGAAATGTAACTGTGTGTAGCTCTCTGGGAAGTGAACCATAAGCTGTATATAGAGTTGGCAGCTGTATTCCTTTCTCAGGAAGTGTAAAGTTGAATTATTCAATTATGCAATTAAAAAAGGCTTTTCTTTATGTTGGAATGTTTTTCTTGATCTGAAGAATGCTGTAGAAGACCAAGCTCAATGAGCATTATTGAGCCTTTTCAGAGGGGCTTTTAAGTCTATGCTATGTAACATGCTATGCTATGTAACATGAAATGTAAATGGGCCCGACGTAGGCCCTTCATATTCTTCAGTACCTGAATACCGAGTACCGTATGGGGAATACCACATGCGTAACCACACTTACCCTTCCCCTAGGCTTCCCCGGTGGCACTGTTTATGCTACAGGCTCTGATATTCTTCACAGCCAGTATGTCTAGAGGGTCAGCTTCTAGGGGAGGAATATCACAGGAGAATCCTACAGAGTGCCCGTCTATTATTGCCAATAAGTTTCATCCTCTCAGCAGCTGGGACATCATCTGCAAATGCGTTTTTTCCATTAGGATAACACCTAATGATTCAAGGCTTAGATTTTCCGGGAATTGTGCCACCAGCTCGACTGGGAATTTGGCTCAGCGCAGTGGCTTGCCCAGTTACTGTATCGCAGTCCAAGTAACCCCAATGGGAGAAGGTGGAGCAGCCTCTCCAGTGTATACACTCACACTCTGCTAATTCTTACAGGCAACCTGCTTGATCTTCATAGCTGCATTTTCATTTTGAACATGTATCGTCACCTTAGTGACTCCATGACCTGACAAGTTAAGACTCCAAGTTCAAAGGAGGACCTCTTAAGTTGTGCCGTTTATTGGTCCTACAGCGAGGTAAATTAGTTTCTTAATATCTGTTTACTGTACTTGCTAGAGGAAGATAGAGGAGCAGGGAAAATAATTGTTCAAAGCTGGATTATGAACAACTGAGGACAAGCACGGATGTGTTTTATTGTGATTGATGTGGTACACCACATCTTATTTTTGTGAAGGGGGTGGGGAGAGAAAGCTTGAAGAGTTGAAGAAGTGTCCCTTTTAATGTCTTACTCTGAGAGGTCTTGTAGCAGTGTTGGAACATTGGCAGTGAGGATGAATGGATTGACGTTTATTGTCGGAGAGACTGGTCACTAGTGGTTTGCTTGCCTCAGGGGGTCTTCAGTGCTTCTTTCTTTGTGGAGACTGAAGTATGTAGTCTAGCACTCTCCCCTCAGTGGTATTTTACACACATCACTTGAGCTCCAGCGCTTCCTCACCACCAATGCATGTCGAGGGAAATTGATTTGGTGTCTGCAAATTCTTGTGAAACTGGCTTACCATGCTGCCTCTGCACAGGCTCACTCACACACACTCACTCGCTGTGTGTGTGTGTGTGTGTGAACGTCAGAACGGTCATGCTTAAACCCCCTCAAAAGAACTACTCTGCGAGATCTGAAACCGTAGTGTTTGGCCGATGGGATTATCCAGTGCAAAAACTGTGCTGCAACTTGAAACGGCTCACATTCTAATGTTCTTTTCTTTAATACCCTGCCTTTTTATTTTTAGATCAATTGAACTTGGGTGAACCCATACAGACCCCCCCCCCCCCCCCCAAAAAAAAATCAGCTCTTTCTGAATGTATCAGAAACAGCCCTGCCGTTCAGCCCTGACCATATTTGGCTGAATGCTATCTCTCCCTGGGGGAGACCGAGCAGTTTCATGAGATAAAACTCAGACTCTCTCTCTCTGTGCACTCGTCCTGATAGAAGCTCTCAGTGATGCATGAGTCATTGCTAGTTGCTCCCCGCGGACCTCTTTCATAAACACGGTGAAAATTATATCACGAAGGGAAGCCTCCCCCAGCTGAGCTTTTGGGACGGTGGCCATACGAACGGCAGCCTAATGACTGTCTGCTTCTGTAGGTGGGAGGTGTCTGAGCACCGCCGCTCGTACCGCTGCCGGCCCTTTAGTGTCGCTCTTCATTTTAACGTCGGTCCGGTCGTGACCGGCATGTAGAGAGCCGACATCAGGCCTCGGCAGCCTTGTCAGTCAGTAAGCTCCACTCTGGAACAGATCGTCTCACGAATACAGCCGCGGGCACACCGCCTAGTCTAGCCAGAACATCAGGCAGCGTGGTGACTCAGTGGAAAACCATTAGGAATGAAGTTGAAGAGATGTGCCTCAAGGCAGAGTAAATGAACACCATCATCAGCGATGTCTGATTTTTTTTAGTATTTTTATTTTTTTAAAGCACTAGAATCACGTCTTTGTGCTTGTTGTTACTAAGGGTTTGTATGCTAACTGTTCTGCCTCAATCCCTGTGCCCACAGACAAGGACACCATCAGTAAGATCCGTGATCTGCGCATGAAGGCAGAGGACTATGAAGTGGTGAAGGTCATCGGCAGAGGGGCGTTTGGAGAAGTGCAGCTGGTGGGCCTACTCACTCGTTATCTAAAATACCTCCATTGGGCCCACATCTGTTTGATGTTGCTCTGTTTTATTCTTCTTGTGGGCAAAACAACATTATAAAGAGAAACATCTGATCTATGCAGTACTGACCTGTAGAGGGGCCTTGTAATTTTGTAACAGCAAGACTGAAATGACACTGTATTGGTTTAAGATGTATTGTTGCTGCTCAGTGGTGTGGCTTCCCCCCCCATTTGCCCTGTGTGATGACCTGCCTTTGGGCTCATGGCCACTCTACCTTGATCCTCAGGTAAGGCATAAAGCCACACAGAAGGTGTACGCCATGAAACTTCTCAGCAAGTTTGAGATGATCAAGAGGTCTGATTCGGCTTTCTTCTGGGAAGAGAGGGACATCATGGCCTTTGCTAACAGTTCTTGGGTGGTGCAGGTATGGTGTTGTTGATATGAACCTGTTTACGTGGCATATATATACATATCAAAATTGGGACTTGTGTTGTATGAGTTAGTAGGCCTCAGAAGGTGTAGTGGAATCATTTGTGTGAGCCAAAGGGCTTAAGCTGGCATCATGTTTCCTCACCCATGTTGGGCATCATGTCAGCCCCCTAACTAAGCTGATGTGTCCCCCCCCCCAGCTCTTCTACGCATTCCAAGACGACCGCTACCTCTACATGGTCATGGAGTACATGCCAGGCGGTGACCTGGTCAACCTGATGAGCAACTACGATGTCCCCGAGAAGTGGGCCCGCTTCTACACTGCCGAGGTGGTGCTGGCACTGGATGGCATCCACTCCATGGGCTTCATCCACAGGTTACGCCCTCCTCTTGTACTTCTCCTTTCTTCACCTTCCTTTCTCTCGTTCTTCTTCTTTTTTTTCTTTTGTTTTGTTGTAACTCCCCCGCCTATGGTTGTTTGGGCTGGCTTCCCAGACATGGAAGGTTTGCTCTAGCCCAAGGTAGCTGTCAGTTTCTATACATCACCTCATCTTTTTTTTTTTTTTTAACCTTTTTTTCCCCCCTACAGGGATGTAAAGCCTGACAACATGTTGCTTGACAAATCAGGTCACTTGAAGCTGGCCGACTTTGGAACCTGTATGAAAATGAATAAGGTACATCATTGAATGATAAAAATGTAGCAGTAGATGCAGAAAAAAACATGACATTTGTGTTGACATGATCGACTGTAAATCTATACTACATGGTTTTGGTCACCTGTGGTTGGCTAAGTTGTTGTTGTTGTCTATCATGTTTTGTGACAGGACGGTATGGTACGATGTGACACTGCAGTAGGAACGCCTGATTACATATCACCCGAGGTACTGAAATCACAAGGAGGAGATGGCTACTATGGCAGAGAATGCGACTGGTGGTCGGTTGGAGTCTTCCTGTATGAAATGCTAGTTGGTAAGTTGTTATTTACAACCACAGCATACAGTATCAGTCAAAGGACACACCTTTTAATTTTTTGAGAAGTTTTTTTCTTTACTTTTATCATTTTCTACATGGTAGATAACACTTTTTTTGTTTAGAACATCATTCTATATGTGTTCTTTTGTAGTTTAAATGTCGTCAGTTTTAATCTACAATGTAGAACATAATACAAGTAAAGAAAACACTTCTCAAAAAAATGTAAGGTGTGTCCAAACTTTTGACTGGTACTGTATGTTTTGAAAGAGACAATTAGAATTGGCAGGCTGGACTGCAGTATTGGACATGTACATGTGTCCTAAAATGGAACAGACCGCTGTGGCTAACCTTTAGTCATTGTTTTGTTTGTGTGGGTGCACAGAGTGAGTGAGACATGGAATGTGACATTCAGAATTTGGAGACATGCATTCAAAAAACCATTCAGACTACTTTAGCTCACAGTGTGTGTGAACCAGAGCTTTAAGATACACAAAAGAAGAGAATTGTGTGGTGTTGATTTTTTTACACTGTACCTAGAGCATCCTGTAGTTAATTTCATGTGACCCGGTGAAAGCCTGGATGTTTGCCTAGGAGAGCCGGCGGGGACCTCGGGCTTCCTGAGTTAATTGTGTTGTAGTCTGGCGGCCCTTTGCCCCCGTAAAGTGGATTTCCTGATGATTTAACCCCGCAGGTGACACGCCGTTTTACGCCGACTCGTTGGTCGGGACGTACAGCAAGATCATGAACCACAAGAACGCCCTGACTTTCCCGGACGACAGTGAGATCTCTAAAGACGCCAAGAACCTCATCTGCGCCTTTTTAACAGACAGGTAAATCCCATGAGTAGGGAAATGACTTGATTGCCTGTGATTTTCCGACTCGTTTAAGAGATTTCTGGATGAATCGCGTCTTTGTTTTAGAGGTTTTACTCTTTTTTTCTGTCTCTGTGTGTGTGTATGTGTGTGTGTGTGTGTGTGTGTGTGTGTGTGTGTGTGTTGACAATACGTCACTGACATGTCTCCCCTCTCTCCGTCCCAAGGGAGGTGCGACTCGGCCGCAACGGGGTCGACGAAATCAAACGGCACGCCTTCTTCAAGAACGACCAGTGGACGTGGGACAACATCAGAGACAGTGAGTAGAACCATAAACCGGACTTTCATTTGGGGCCACTCACCTGATGTGTATTAGACAGCTACAGAGCACAGCACAAGCAGACTGCCTGCCTGCCTGCCTGCGGCACTCCTGCCGAGTTATTTGCTGGAATGGACAGAATTAAAAATGCCTCCATAAGTCCTTTAGTGGCTCTGATGGAGTCAGCAGTTTGGCTGCTGCCGAGGGAACCAGCTGCCAGCCGCACGGAGTTGGCACTCTTCTCTCCCAGTGTTCAAACATGTGCACCATCCCCCAGAATCCACCTCAGGGCATCTGGGGTCAGCTAGTCATTCGCCAGGGAGCATTGTCATTCCCCCACCCTTTTAACAACCCCCCCCCCCCCCCCCCCCCCACCCCTCCTCCTCCTCCTCTTTCTCCAGCCAGCTTGGGTGTGAGTTGGAGCAGGATGTGTAATGTAGCACCCCTCCATTTTGGGATCTCACCGTTTGTAAAGCCCTTTTAAATCTCTTCAAACCCCCCCCCCTCAATTTAAGATAAATTTTGTGCACATCATTACCAGTCAAACTGCTTGCTGAATTGGTGTTTTTTCCTGCTGACGTATAGTGACATGGTGGGCATGGAAACAGCATGTAATGACATTGAGACGGTAACACCATCTCCAAACATGCTGCTGCGCATTAAGTGCAGAGGGAAGACTTGTGAACTATAACTCCAAGCGGCGTTTATGTAAATACAAGCATACTGGAAAATTCTGCTCTGAAAACCCTTGCGGTCTTTTGAGAAAGCAAGGGCACAAAATGTTAGTATGTTTTTTTTTTTTTCTTTTTTTAGTTTCTTAAAAAAATAAATAATAATAATGTATTATATGGCAACGACAGTACGAGGGTTCTGATTGGCTAATGGGCAGTCATTCCAGCCGCATATTGCCCTCCTCGCTGGTCTGATACGGATCTGTATTGACCTCTGACGTCATCTTCAAAATAAGTGATATTGATAGACATCAACAGCCATGAGAAAATTCAGAAGCAGCAAAAATGTGTTATTGAAAGTGATGTTGAAGACTAGATACTATAGTTTTAATCACTTCTGTTGTTACTTAACTGTAAATTGAAGCCATTTTAGCTGAGCCGTGTTGTCCGTTTTCTATTGATCACTGTAACTTGAAGTAAGCAACAATTGGTTGCTACGCAACACCTGAAACACATTGTGTCGTGATAAAACTTAAGAGCTGAACAAAACAACATGTTTTCTATTAACAATTACCATTTATTTTCATTTACAAAAGGAAAGGAGGGAAAAATGCCATATAATAAACAACTTACTAACCTCGACCGTTCGGTCATGCCTGGAAATATCAAACTTCGGCTTTGACGTTAAAGCCTCAGTCTGATATTTCCGGGCATGACCTCACTCTCGGTTAGTAGGTAGTTAAGAACGTCCTTTTACTCTCCACCCTCCCATGCATGCCCCTAACGTTGTCTCTTCTTTGTGCCTGCAGCGGCGGCCCCGGTGGTGCCTGAGCTGAGCAGCGACGTGGACACCAGTAACTTTGACGACATTGAGGAAGACCGAGGCGAGGAGGAGACCTTCCCCATACCCAAGACCTTCTTAGGCAACCAGCTCCCCTTTGTGGGCTTCACCTACTACAGTAACCAAGTGTGAGTGCCCTGTTCAAGAGGAGGATGAGGAAGGTGTGCCGGGGACGAGTAGAGACCACATCACTCAGTGTTTAGTCTGTGCTCATTTTCGATGAGTCATGCACTGTTCCAAGCTATATTTAAGTTTGACTTTTATAGGAATTTTTTTCCGGGCTTTTCCTTACAGGAAGTTGTGCTTTTAGGATGATGTGTTTGGTAGCATGCCAAATGTATACTTTATTTATTTTTCGGGACGGTATGCTGACATTGTATTCATTCAAGTTTGTTGGCTATTCAGTGGGAGCACATTGCATTGTCGTGGGTAAACATTTTGCTGTGATTTATTCTTTAGGTGTCTTCGGCAAAGCACAAAGACAAGTGAAAAGCGTGGCAGCTCCACCAAGGAGGACAAAACCCATGTAAGTAACCCCAAGAGCTGGGCTTGTTTGTTAGATGAGTCTACTACCAACTAGAGCACAGTTTGACTGTGTGTGTGTGAGGGGATGAGAATGATAAGTGGTGTTTTCCGGTTGCCCTACAGCTGGAGAACCTGCAGAAGAGGATCTACGGGCTGGAGGAGCAGCTCCACAGTGAGATGCAGCTGAAGGACGAGATGGAGCAGAAGTGCAGGTCGGTACCCATAAGGGTCACACCTCGCACTCTCAGCTCCTTCTGATTACTCTGGGTGGACATTCTTTTCATGTTAGGTGAAACAGTTGTACTGATGAACCGTGTTTTGTTTGTTTTTAGGACCTCCAATACAAAATTAGACAAAATCATGAAAGAGCTAGATGAGGAGGTAAGTGAGCTCGTCTCGTGTGATTGGCCCCGAGCTGAACAATGTTCTGGGAGCAGTTTTGTGATATTTGTGCTGTCTCACTCCACCAATCAGATCAATCAGAGGAAAAACGCAGATGCGGCCCTGTCCCTGCTGGAGAAGGATAAGATCATGATCCAGCATCGTGCCACTGAGTACCAAAGAAAGGGTGATCAGGAGGCTGAGAAGAGGCGCAATGTGGAGAATGAAGGTGTGCACTTTCTCTTGGTCTCCTCTCTCTCTGTCCCTTCCATTCTTCCTTCTCTCTCTCTCTCTCTCGCTCTCTCTCTCTCTCTCTCTCTCTCTCTCTCTCTCTCTCTCTCTCTCTCTCTCTCTCTCTCTCTCTCTCAGGCATGTCTTTGTCTTATCCTGGTCTGGGTTGGGTTGGCCTCTGTGATGTATTTTGAGGGTTTAAAACCCTGTTAGCGTATAGAAGTGCTACAATAAGCACATAAAAACATACTGTTCACATCGTAATGTCACAGCTGAACTGCAGCAGTGACGTTTGTTTGTTTGTATTCAGTTGGTTTTAGATTTTAGTGGATTCCAAATCCCTTTAGTATCCCTATGTTTCTGTTTGGACTCGCATTTCAAGCTTAGCCATTTCCTCTATGGCCTTTTTCCTCCCTCCTGCTCTCTCGCTCTCTCTCTCTCTCTCTCTCTCTCTTTCGTTCCCTCCCTCCCTCCTTCTCCAACTGCGCGCCCAAACAGATGTTTAGCCCAAGTGGATTACTGGCAGCAGAAAGCAGCTTGACCTGGTTGTCTGACCCCTGGTGAACAACCCCTCCCCTCCCTCCTCCCTCCTCCCCTCCGCTAACTGCCTGCTTTGCTGTAGGCAGATGCAGCGTTGGAGGCAGCAGTGTGGCATGTGCGAGCGGTTCACACTAAGTG
>NC_137923.1:3775236-3797736 GCF_963457725.1 Sprattus sprattus
ATGACCCGACGTGCGCCAGTTCCAGGCAGCTCTTTCACGACTGCTACTGTACCAGTTCCTCCGTCTCAACCACCCCCCCAAGCACAGATTAGATGTTGCATTGTGGGAGAGTCTGGCTGGTTGAGCAATCAACGATTGGTGGGCAAGACTTAGCTTGACTTGCCCTCAAATTAAATTGCGTTCCCACATACCGGGCTGGCATGAATAAAAAGAGAATGGGACGGGTTTAATCAGCCTGGTGTTATTCAGATTGACAGCACCTTCCATTGCTGTCTCAATTTTTCATTTGATGCATATTTTTGAGTATAACCCTTTAAACTTTTTTTTTAAAGTGTAGCTGTCTTTATAACAGCAATTAAAGTAGGATTGTTCAGAAGTCGTGCCTGTGAAATGATCTGACAAACCACCCATTAATGGCGTTGAGGAATGCGATTGTAGGACTCAAAATGATCAGACAGAAGCAACAGATCTGTAAAAAGCACAGTACTAGATGATGGTGAATGTCCCTGTGTGTGTGGCGTCGTGTGCTTCTCGGCCCGAACTGGGATGTCTCTGATGTGTCTCTCCTGACTGGTCTGGGGTGTGGTGTGGTGTGGTGTGTGTGCAGGGACTCTCTGTCGGCCCAGCTGGACCTGACCGTGACCAAGGCAGAGTCGGAGCAGCTGGCGCGGGCCCTGCAGGAGGAGCAGTACTTCGAGCTGAGCCAGGAGAACAAGAAGGCCATGTCCCGCCACAAGCAGGAGTGCAACGAGAAGGACTCCACCATTGCCCGAGTTAGTGTCAACCACACACACACACACACATACTCTATCACTCGCTCTCACACACACACACACACACGGTCAGTCTTACCCATATGTAAACATAAACATACAGACTCTCACGCATACCAAAACACATGAACACAGTGATTGCTGCATCCATAAATAGATTTCACCGCATAAATTTCACCCTTAACAGCCGTGAAAACATACCAGAGTTAAAACCGTACTTGCTACTCTCACAATAGAATCACACTATTTTGTTTTTGCACACAAAAAAAAGAAAAAAAGGTTAGAGCAGAACTTTTGAACCAAAACGTTTGCAGAGTGATGCTTGTTCCCTTAGAATGTCGGTTTGACCATCTGGAGACCGTTAGAACAGTGCTGTTGCATTGGATTGTTGAAGTGTGAATGTTTTTTTTTCCTTGTAAAATTTCCCAGCTTGAGGAATCCAATAAAACCCTTACCAAAGACGTGGAGACCCTCAGCAAGGAGAAGTCCGAACTGGATGAAAAGATCCGCACTCAGGCAGAAGGTAGTTATGTTCGCCCTGCTCCGTCCCGTCTTATATCCCTCCGCTCTTTCCACGGAGCATCTTACTCAACATCCTCTCCTCACACCTCTGCAGAGTACGAGGCCCAGAAAGAGGAAACTTCAAACGCGATCAAGGCCAACTACGAGAAGGTGCTCAACACAGAGCGAACACTCAAGACCCAGGTACACTTACGCAAATCGGATACACACCATACTGGACTAGCTAAATAGCAGGGCTGCATATGTCTGGGTCTTCTGGAAAATATGACCCCTTCCCAGCGATCATCATAAGCAGCATCTCTAGGCATTTATGAAGTTGTTAATTGAATTGAATTAAAGCTCATAACTTATTCATGGTTTGTGGTTCATGGTTTTATTTGAAGCTGTTTGTTTGACGTGAATGGTCTTTCCAATCCGTTGTAGGATAAATGTATATGTTTCTCATTTAATGAATTAGGTTAGTATAGTATTCAATTGTATAACATGAATTGAATTGGTAACTTAGTGTGGCCATGTTGTGTAAGGTCTATATGACTCAGAGTGTCACCCAGGGCTTTGGAGGTAAGGGGATCCTTTGTAAATATTCTTATCTCTGGGGAGGCAAGGTGACCACAGTGTAATAGTCAGAGGGAGGGGTTTTAGGTATAAGAGCTGAGTTTGCCCAGAGATGTGTGGGCATTGTTGTTGAACATTTCATGAACATGTAATGCTTGTAACAATGCTCCCGGTATCGTGAATAAATCTGCAGTACCACTCCAGTTGTCTGTAAGCAATTTTGACCACACCGTGTTACCCATCTTGGTGCTTCCTGCTTCACCCTTCCCCCTCCCCCTCGCAGGCGGTGAACAAGCTGGCCGAGATCATGAACAGGAAGGACATGAAGCTGGACCACAAGAAGAAGGGCAGCACCGCTGACCTGCGCAAGAAGGAGAAGGAGAACCGCAAGCTGCAGCTGGAGCTCAACCAGGAGAAGGAGAAGTTCAACCACATGGCCATCAAGTACCAGAAGGAGCTGAGCGAGATGCAGGTGGTAAGCATCGCTCGCTCTCTTTTAGGACCCCGATGCAACTGAGCACAGTAGCACCAATGTATACTTCACAAGAGCCTCGAAGACTACTTATTTATTTGTGCGTTTAGGCGGCGTTGGCTGCACCCACCACCGCAAAGAAATAGTTATACGTGAACACAACCAAATCGAATCTTTCTGCCGTTCATTCTGAAGCACCATAGAAATGGTTAGCCATCTGTTTTTGTTGTGTTGTCTGCCTGTTATTCAGTACCTAGTGGCAACTAACCCATTGTAAAAGTTGAGATGCTGGAGGGCTCCTCTCCTAAACCGGCTCCTTGTTACTCCTTTTCACAGCAACTGGCGGAGGAGAGCGCGTACCGCACGGAGCTCCAGATGCAGCTTGACAGCAAGGAGAGCGACATCGAGCAGCTGCGCGAGCGCCTCAACGACCTGCAGCTGCGCATGGACAACTCCAGCGTCACCAGCCTGCAGACGGACGAGACCGACAGCAACATCGCCGGTAAGGTCTCCTCCTCCTCCACCGCACGGCGGGAAAGAGAGCCCCGGCTGCGGTGTGTGTGTACCCCCAGGGGCAGGTAGACAAAGAGGAAACCGGACGAGGATGAACCCCACACCTGGAAGACACTTTAGTTTGTTGGCGTCATGATCAGAGCGCTGCAAAGTTCAGTGTTCAATCCTAGGATGTTGCTGTTAGTGATAATGAAGGCCATGCCTGGATAGATGTTCATGTGTTAGTTGTTAGTCGTTCCTGGGGGGGCGATGACTCTCCTGGCGAATGCTCATCTGCTGAGAAATTCGGCATGGAGAGTCATTGTTCCCTGTTGCATTTTCTTCCCAAAATGCTGTACATCTGTAACGTCATACCATGTCCCCCCACCCCAGAGCCTCATTGTTAAAGTTTTTTCCCACAGATTGTGGGATCAGTGGGTTTCTTTACCCCTTAAGTCTTCCTTATCAGTTATGCAGATTGAGGTCTGCAGCATGTGTTAGGCTAGTGTTACATAGTCTATATATTCATTTGAAAAGCCAGTGTGCTGTCATTTTTTATACTAGAAATATACAGTCATGTACATTCCAGAGTCTGAATCTTAATTTCACAATCTTAGCCTGCCAATGTCTTTCTCGCTTAAGACAAAGCAGAAAGGTCATTTGTAATTGTAAATTTAATTTCTCATTTCTCTCAGCCCTGCTGCTTTGCCAAACATAACCGTCATGGTAACGTGCCATATATATCCCCAGTCTCCTTGTTTAGCATACAGCATTGGAGGATTAGCATAACATTTAGATAGATGGCACATTAACACAAAGGAACACAGGGTGTAGGGGGTTGCAATGTTTCCAGATCGGTGTTGTACATTTGACTGCTGGTGTCTTGTGTGTTCAACTCCTCTCTCATCTCTTGTTCCCCTCATTTCCAGTCGGCTCTCCTTGCTCTCCTCCTCTCTTGTCTCCTCTGTTTTGTCTCCTCTGTGAGTAGCTCGGAGTACGGGATGCTTCCCCAATGCTTGGCCTGTGCTGTTGGCTGTCAGAATGTTTGCTTTCTTTTTGATCGGTATTGTTGTGGATGTTTGCTGATGGAAATGCATATTTTTTGTCTTTCCTATATGTTCAGTGATGCATTTGAAAGTGTTGATCTCAGAGTTGCACGGTGTGAGTTATGAGCCTGATACATTATGACACTAAACAGCTTAGTTCGATTTGTCTAGCAGTGTGACTGCAGTGGCTAAAGTTTACATTTGATCAAATGCAGCCGTTTCAATTTGTAAATTGAAACCCCTTTTGAAACATTGAATACCACAATATAGCAATTTTCTGTCCGTCTCTTCTGATAAAATATATATATTTGTCACCTCTTCAATGCTCCAATATTGCTTAATTTACTATTGAACAGTAAAATAACTTCACATTTTGTACTTTACTGTATCTACTAAGACCTTTCACTCACAAAGACAGAATTTCTGTTTGTCTCCACTAAACAATGCTCTGTTGACTTTAGAGCCCTTGCCTTTTGAAAAAGCTTAACTTCTCCCAAAGTGTAGAGGGGCAGGCCTTTCACCTGTCAGAGTGTCTGCTCTCCTCACACTTCCCTCTGTGTGCTTAACCTCTGGCTCTGGCGCTGGGCACCTTTCAAAAGCCTCGCACACCCACACAGACACTTCTTCTTTTATGAAACGCCACCATCACTTCTTTTTGTCTCACCACTGTAGTGTTCTGTAAGCATGTCGACACCACTCCGTGTTTGTGTGTGTGTGTGTGTGTGTGTGTGTGTGTGTGTGTGTGTGTGTGTGTGTGTGTGTGTGTGTGTCCTGTGAGAGTGAACCACTACGGTCAGACTGAGGAAAAAAGAAAACGTAAAAAAACTCCCTCCACTGCTTTAATGTAACTACTGCTGCCGCATCACAGCATGCCTTGAAAGTTCACTGGTAACACTTTAACGTAGCGGCCGAATGCTGCTCTGGTTATGGTCATTCAAAGCCAGCGGAGGACAGAGGCTGCTTTCAGCTCATGCGGCTGGCTTTCTCTCCACCTCCTCCTCCTCCTCCACCGCCGTCACTTTAACAGGAAGTCTTTGTGCTCGGCAATACGCCTTGAGACGATTGGATTGGTCGCGCCCCGACCACAAAGTCGGCGATAGAGACGTGACATGTTTTAAGTTCCTGTGCCTCAACTCAACGGTTGTCAGAGGGAGGAGTAATGTGGCTCCCACTGTGAGACCGTAACTTACCTTAAAACACACACACACACACACACGAACACACGCACACACACACACACACACACACACACGTCATAGTGTGTCCGCCAAGCTCAAAGAGCAAGCAAGTGGAGTGGAGGCAGCGTATCTGCAGCAGGCTGACATGATCGTAGAGTGTGACCTAACAAGGCTGTGTGTGTGTTGCCAGTATTGGTGGTTTGTTTTTGAATGTGTGAGGTTTGAATTTTCGTTCTAGGTTTGAGTTGAAGTTTTTCCTTTGGAGCATGTTGTTGTCACGAAGGCGAGCAGAAGACATGCCCCTAACTTGCTTTCCATGTTCTCCTTACACAGAATCACGGATGGAAGGCTGGCTGTCGATACCTAACCGTGCTAACATCAAACGCTACGGCTGGAAGAGACAGGTGAACATTCTCAATTCTTAATTTGTTAGTATGCAGTCATTGTTTTTATTTTTTTTCAATGTTAGGCCAGGCATTATTAAGATGTGGTTTGCTACTTCCAAGTTTTAACGTTGCTTAAGGTGGCAGTGGAACTGTTTCCCCTCTGTGCCTGAGTTGGACTGGAATGAGCGTTGTTCATGACTGGCATGAGCGTTGTTCTTGACTGGCATGAGCGTTGTTCTTGACTGGCATGAGCGTTGTTCTTGACTGGCATGAGCGTTGTTCTTGACTGGCATGAGCGTTGTTCGTGACTGGCATGAGCGTTGTTCGTGACTGGCATGAGCGTTGTTCGTGACTGGCATGAGCGTTGTTCGTGACTGGCATGAGTGATGTTTTTGACTGGCATGAGCGATGTTCTTGGCTGGCATGAGCGTTGTTCTTGACTGGCATGAGCGTTGTTCTTGACTGGCATGAGCGTTGTTCTTGACTGGCATGAGCGATGTTGGCTGGCATGAGCGATGTTCTTGACTGGCATGAGCGTTGTTCATGACTGGCATGAGCGTTGTTCATGACTGGCATGAGCGTTGTTCATGACTGGCATGAGCGTTGTTCATGACTGGCATGAGCGTTGTTCATGACTGGCATGAGCGTTGTTCATGACTGGCATGAGCGTTGTTCATGACTGGCATGAGCGTTGTTCATGACTGATGCTGCTGCAGCACAGGCCTCTGGTGATGGCAGCTCTTAACCTGGGTGCCTTTGTTGTCCTGCAGTATGTTGTGGTCAGCAGCAAGAAAATCCTGTTCTACAATGACGAGCAGGACAAGGAGCAGTCCAGCCCCTCTATGGTACTCGATATCGAGTGAGTAACACATAAGGACCCCGCATCAGATCTTCTCTCTCTTTTTTCTCTTTAATTAAATATGCCAGGATCTGGAAAATTACAGATTTGTAACGTTTTTTTGTGTGTGTTTGTTTGTTTTCTCTAGCAAACTGTTCCACGTGCGTCCAGTCACACAGGGTGATGTGTACAGAGCCGAGACAGACGAGATACCCAGGATATTCCAGGTCAGTGTGTCCTACTGTCACTTTGATGGAGGAGAGTGACGGTCGAAAGCGTTGGTCTTTTTTCTTTGTGGTTCTACTAGCGGTAGCGGTAGGTGTCAGATAGTAGACGTGACTTTCGGTGAAAACCATCTCATGGCCCTTAAACAAGACAGCCCCTCTGAGGAGACTAGAGCCTGTGGTTTTACACTATCTCTATCGGTGATGCAGATGTCCCTCTTGACTAAGACGAGCCTCCTTCACTTACAATGTGGAGCTTGCTGTGTTTGGTATCCGTGTAACTTATATACTTTTGAAAATATATTCTAACTTATATTGATACCAGTACAAGTAAGTACATCCCACTCTAAGACATACTTAATGTGTATTTGGGTAATGACTATTGATTTTAATCTTTTGTAGTCTATATCAAAACTTCCTTTCTGTTAAATGCTGACCTGGCTGTTTAAGAACTTTTTGAGGTAAAAAATAATAGAACATCAGAGTCAAAAATAAGCCCCCATGTCCTTTTAAATCTGGATGATGGATCTCTTCTCCTGTATGACTCAGCTTTTTTTAAGGTCAGCTGGATTGGTTGCCGCATAAGGGAAGCTCATCACTTGACTTGACTTGACTTAGCATGACAGAAACCACAACACCTAGATTCCCATCAGCATAAACTATGAAGGCTTGGTAGCATTACGTAATCCACAGCTGTGGGGACATTTGTGAATGTTTGCTTCTGCTTATTCATTCATTGCCTTACACAGGCTTGAGCTGACCCCATCGGTATAAAATGCATGGCAGAATTCTCCTTTAAAGCTTAAAAACTAAAAGAAATAATCATATGATTAATGTTGGGTCTGAATCTGCACAATGCTAGACCAGTAACCAATGGTGGTCTTCCTCACATTTAGAACTACAATTGTATGGCCACTCTATTCCTCTGTATTAGCAGGAGAAACTTAACTTCAGGACTGTTGTTAACGGTGCAAATGTAAAATGTCTTGTTTATCGCACCTAATAACATGAGCCATTGGCTGGCCGCTTCTCTTCTCCTCAGATCCTCTATGCCAACGAGGGCGAGTGCAGGAAGGAGGCCGACATGGAGTCGGTGCCCCAGGGCGACAAGACCAACTGTCTGCCCCACAAAGGCCACGAGTTCATCCCCACGCTCTACCACTTCCCCACCAACTGCGAGGCCTGCTCCAAGCCCCTGTGGCACGTCTTCAAGCCGCCACCCGCCCTTGAGTGCCGTCGCTGCCACGTCAAGTGCCACAAGGACCACCTGGACAAGAAGGAGGACATGATCGCCCCCTGCAAAGGTGAGGAAGGACGTCTCGCTGCTGAGGCGGCGGCGGTGAATCTTAGTTACTCCGAAAAGTTATCATCGTCTCGTGGAGCTTGCGGGTGGTTGGGATTAGTTTGAAAGTATGGTTAGGTTATGTTTGGAGCATCTTAGGAAGATGTGGTTTTTGATTTGCTTTAGGTCAAAGAATTTTCTAGATTTTTACCTCAGAATCATAGATGTAACAATTGATTGTTCCTTTTATTCCAATTTCGTGGAGATTTCTCGTAGCCATAAGTTGACATGTTGGGTGTGTCCGGTGTGTGTGTGCGTGCTTGTGCGATGCAGTGAATTACGACGTGACCTCAGCGAGGGACATGCTGGTGCTGGCCCTGACTCAGGATGAGCAGAAGAAGTGGATCGGTCACCTGGGCAAGAAGATTCCCAAAACCCCTCCCTCAACCTTCTCCAGGGCCTCCCCTCGAACCATGTCCACCCGCTCTGTAGCAAACCAGTCCTTCCGGAAGAACCCCAAAAGTATCACGGGCAAGCCAAGGTAACTATGACCACACATACATGTACCATACTGTTTAGTCCATCACTCATTTCACTCTCTCTTCAAAGCTTTATATTACTGTATGACTGAAACGGACAAATTCATAGAGTTTTCCATAAATATGACGTTTCAAAATGCAGTCATGTGATAGTGCTGCTGTAATTAGTTTCATGTAGGCACTTTTTATTCAGTTACAGAGCGAAGTAGAGCATCATAAAGACGTCCTCTTAAACCTGGATTAACACCCTTATCAAAGATCAAAATAAGCCAGGCACATTAAAAAAAAATAGTACTTGCAGTTTCTGTGTAGTTAATGTGTGTAATTCCAGTCCTGTGTTTATGATGGTTCTGCAGTAGCTAGGAAAAGCACATGTTCTGTGCGGCTTGTCCTTTCTGGCACGGCCAGAACCTCTGGATCGCCTGGTGACCCGCTGTTTATCTCCTGTGTTGTACCAGGAAGCAGTCGAGCATCAGACTGGCTGACTTTGAGCATGCAGACACAGAATCCAGTACATGCTGACAGAACTCGTCCTCAGCCACAGCTTATTTTCAGAGGAGTCTCACCATCCCCACCCCCCCCCTCCTTAAGACCATAGCAAGCTCCTCGTGCCCTCGCTCGCTCATGTTATTAACCCTCTCTGGTGATGCTCTTGTGGGGTACTTCTTCTCTCGTCTGGGTCTGGTTCTCTCTGTGGTTAAATGCGGAACTAACGGGGCACTGACTCCAGAACAGCTGAGATGAGCTTTTGGTGGCCGTCGTGTTTGGTGAAAGAACTGATGGAAGAAGTATGAAGCTGCTGATGGGTGTTAGGTTTTCAAGAGATGTGTTCACCCTGGACAGCTCAGTCTGTGCTGCCCCCTGCTGGATTTGAGGCCCAACAGATTTGTTTTTACTGCTTTCGGTGCAATATGCAGTGCATTTGTACAATAATTAAATGTTTCCACATTTCTGGGATTTGTCAGCATGTTGATATTTTTTCGTGACCGCAATTAGATCATGGAGGTAGGTTAAGCTTAAGAAAAACGAAATGTTGCATACAGCAGCTTTGCCTAACCGTGTGTGTTTGTCTGCTTCTTTAAAGACCTCTTACGGGACACCTGTTTCTCTTCTGTCTTTCAGCTAACCATCTGATCCGTTGGATTCTGTTGGGACTTTGTACCTTTTGTCGTTCAAAAAAAAAAAAAGAAAAACAAACAAAAAATACCTTTAAACCATTAAAAAGGATTCACACAATTAATCTACACACACATACACACACACACACACACACACACACACACACACACACTCTCTCTCTCTCACTCACACAGAAGTTAATACAGAGACATATTGACCAACGCTGGATATTTGGGACCAGTGCCTGATACAAGGCATCTCAAACCCCCCCACCCCCCCCCCCCCCCCCTATCTCTAACTCTCTCTCTGCTTTGACTGGGATTTCCGCTCCACCCTCACCACACCATCTCTGTTCTCCGGGTATCAGGTGGACGGCAGGGGACCTCGCTCGCTCTGACCTCGGGATGAGAGCCTGGGGGAAGCGGCCCGTCCGTACCCCCAAGGTTGGACTCCTCAGTGCGGGGGGGTCAGACGTCAGCTCTGTGGGGGATCTCTGGCCTTTGGTGCATGTTTAAGGTCAATAAGGGAGGTCTTATGCAATAAGGGGGGATGCAACAGGGAAAGAGGGGTATATCTGGGGATACTAAAACTGGGTCTTTATTTTTTCAGTTTCGGGAACAAAACCCTCATGAGCGAGCAAATCTGTTTTCCATCTCAAAGGACTCACATGCCTTCTTTTCATGAACTTGGGCTGCCTTCATGTTTCTCACCCTTTTAAGTCTAAAAGGAGATGCGATATTGAGCAGAGTATTGGGTACTGAGTATGTGTTTTGTTTTTTTGTTTGTTTTTTTCTTCCAAGGAGCATGTAAGATCATCATTACAATCTATGCATATTAGAATAATAATAATTATTGTTATTATTATTATTATTATTATTATTATTATTATTTTTGCTCCAAGCCATAGGAATCCCATCATAATGGCACTAGGAGACCTAATGAAATCTTCATAGAAACCATTGACATTTTGTGTGTTCATTTGGGTACATTGTTCCTGTAATGTGTTTTGTTTTGATTTGTCTCATTTTTGTTTCTTTTTTTTTGTAATGTATTGCCTTACATTGGTTCATAGATAAATGGTTCAAAAGGAAACATTAAGTTAACAAATGTAAAACTGCACTGTTTGAATTGTAAATTATTTGTAGAAGACTTAACTGGTGTAGCATTTGGCCCACCTAGTGCCTTAATTTTTGGATAACGATTTTACTGCCATATCTGTCTGTGTTAATCTCCAAACAAGACGAATCTTAACTCTGTATCTTTTTTTAAAAAACAAAAGGGTTATCTTCCATGTTGTGGTTTTTATTTGGAACCTCTGGTGTGAAATGGAAAAGTCCTTCATTTATTTTCAACAAGTTGCATATTATATCAACCAAAGTCCCAGAGCGGAGCAGCCTGTGTTATGGATAACGTACCCTAATGAAGGCAAGGTTCCCTTCCATGAACGCCTCCCAATATTGCCAACATAATCAGATGAAAAGGGTAACTTCCTGTCCTGTCGACACAAACCCCCTCAGTGTACATAATCAGACACAAAGATCATGAATACCTCCACAGTTATCAAAAATGGGTTTTACATACGTGTTCAGTAAAGAAGCACTGGAACTATGATCTCTTCTGTTTTGTCTTGGATGACTTGCATGTTTCATTGCATTGGAGGCCGCACTGATGGATATGTGTCAATAAACATATCTTTATCTATCACTAAACATGTCTTCTTTATAGTACTACTCATTTGTGTACATATATACAAGCAAAGCTTCACAACTTCGTTGCATGTAAATGAAGGTTTAGTTCATGTCAGTCGTGTTCATGGAATGTTAATAAAGTGCCACGGTTTGGAAAAACTGCTTTTACACTAGAAAACTACTCTTGCCAAGTCACTGAGCTCACTTGTACATCATGGTGTCATGTTGGTTACAGCAATGAACTGTTCAAACTGGTGAACCATTCTAAAAGTTTTTAGAATTCTCTGACTCCAGTGTTCCCAAGCTGCACATGAACTCCTAAAACTTGTCTTGAAAGCCCTCCCCGATACTGTGGTTCCTGCATGTTTTGAAATGGTCTATCTTGAAGTCCGGGAAAGTTTGTTTATAGAGCGCATCTCATACAGGCAGTTTTAAGTGCTTTAGAGTAAACCTAAAAAGCAGCACCTATAAACAGTAAGCTAAATATTTTAAAAGTAAATATGAGTCTGATAAAATACAAACAATAAGTGGCATTTAGTGGTGTGGTAAAAACCTTCAGGCACCACGGGTGTGAGACTGCAGCTTTATTCACAGCACCGGGGAAAGTTACAAGCACCACAAGAGTCAAGCAACAGATCCAAAGCTCCGTGCGGAAAGGCCCCTTCTTATTACAAACTCAACTCATGTCACACATACAGTCCCATCATTTCAGTGAAAGACACGTGGCTCACAGACGTATGAGCAAACCAGTTCTGACTTGTTTTCTATCAAGACTAGGAAAAAGTGATTACTCGAGGGGGGTTTCTACATACATCCTTCTGTCTTTCAATTGTTGTCATCACATGCTCCATCCCATGGTGTCAATTATCAATGTCAGCATCCTTTAGCTACTGTTTAGGCCATGTATGTTACCATGTGGGTTAGGTCTGCCTAAATGATGTCCCCATAGTCCTGCTAATATGTTTCTCATGTTCCTCGTTTGGACAAGGAATTTGTATATGCTCCAAAATGCATATGGCAGTCATTAGACCTCAGGGACAGACTACTTACACAAAGTAAAAAGAACTGCACCAAAAACTTGAAGGTGTATTAACACAAAAAAAATGCACTTACAGTGGTGTTGTACATAATATAAGGAACATGGAATGTAAATTAAATCTCAGCCATGGTGAGCAGTGTTTTAGGTCTATATTTGTAAGACACCAGTTTTGATGCAAGTCTTGTGAGCCAAATAGTGTGAGCCAATGCTATTGCATTCAGTATTTGTGTTCATCTGTTTTTTTTTTTTTTTTGGTTGAAGTAGAGACTGAAATTGCGTCTGCTACTCCCTGCCATGATTCTTTAAATGTGTCTTTTCCATCATGTTCTCCTGTTCATTGTCTTTAAAAACTGTGTTCGTATATGCAGATAGGAACCATTACTGTCAGTGGCCATGTTGCTTGGTTAGAACACAAAACAGAGTAACCAGAGCACAGGGTTTAAAGTTCATGATCATTCTTTAATATCAAGTTTAAATGAGGCCCATGGGTTTTACCTGCAGACAAGGGTGAAGAGAGCCAAGTCTCCAGTGGTGGGCGCCACTCACCGGGGAAGACTGAGGTGCCATCTTGACTCACAAATAGGGCAGGTTTAGTCATTGGTGTAAAAATATCTCAGGTTTAAACTAACAAGCTGTGCACATATTTGGGAGCACAGTGCAGATTTACAAATATTAGCTTTAAAGCTGTTGTGCATACATCATCTGCCAATTCAACATACATAGATTAAAGATGCATTAGTACCTCAATTTTGTTGCGAGAAATAGTATCCATCTTGGCAGGGTTTTGCATTTTTTTGTAAATTCAGTTTTAAAAATAAAAACTGGAATATCAATACCATTAATTGAGCATAGGTATTTGTCTTAAGCATTTTTAGCAGCGATGGCAGTTTCAAGTTGTCTTTTGAATGTTTTTGCAAGCTTAGCACACCTTTATTTTGTAACTTTTATCTCATTATTCTCAGCATCTTTGAATTTCCGACAGGTTGGATGGGGAGCGTTGTGGCACAGCTGATCTCTCCAGAGACGCTGTATTGGTTTCGGGTCTCCACTGTGGTTTACCAACTCCAGAACACTTCCTAAAGCCACTCCTGGTTTTTTTTCTCTGTGGGATGCTTTGCTTTGTTTTCTTTTTGAAACTTAAAGTGTAACCCCAGCCTGAGATCATCTTGACTCTGGAAACGGTTTCTGTCAGGATGGCTCTTTATTTTTCAGCATCTATCTTTCCCACACTAGTTTTCCTGTCGTAGAAAAACATTTCTGCACCATGATGCTGTCACTTGATCTTTGTCTCTCATCAGACCAGAGATTCTTGCTTCTCATGGTCTGAAAGTCATTCAGTGCGGGCACATGATGGCAGCACTCCGATCCCATCCAATTCTCTCCATGGGGTCTCCATGGGGGGTTAACTGCTCTATCTCAAAGCACATGGCAGTGACCAATCTAGATCTTGGCCACGTCAGTTCAAATCAAATGCGGAATGTTTACATCTGCTACATTGATTATACAGTAAATACGTTGTGAAATGAAACAAAAACACACCACAGTTAAAGTTGTATTAGTATTGATTGATTCACATCAATATTAATGGATTACATGACTAACAACTGGTGGAAAGTAATATGAAAATATTTGTTCACTGAATTAGCGTTCTGTCCCAAACAGTTGCGTTCCAGTTTCAAAGTTTCAGTTTTGCTTTCAGTATTTCAACGTGAATGAGAGGGAGCACGAGAACTGAGCGTCTAGCAGCTTATCATATCATATACATTATATATGATGCATGTATATGTCTGTGGGCACGATCTCAAGCACGTGCAAAAGTTGTTGTTGTCCAATTTGAATCAGATAGAGAGAGACACATGCGCGCCCAGTCCAATTACCAGCGGAATCGAATCGTGTGTCCAGGGGTTTACATCGGAGTCCAGTCGGACTCAAGTCAGACACAATGAATCTAGTTCTGGGGAGACACATGTGTCCAATATCCAATTTAAATCGGACTGAAATCGGAAATTGGACACATGTGTCCACACTGATTGAGGTTTCTTTTGGCTCCTAGTGCACTATCTTGTGCCTTTAAGTTAGGAATGGCTTCCGTCTGGCTGGTCTACCTTGAAGGTCCGATAGTGGTAGTGCTGCACTGATGTTTATCGTTTTCTCTAAGGTTCTCCACAAGGAACTCTAGTACTCACTGGAAATGACCACTGGATTCTTGGTTATATGTCTGCACAAGGCTCTAAATTTCTGTTTACTCAGTTGTGACTGGTAAGGAGGAGTGTTGGTGGTTCAAAACTTACTTCTTTAGAGAATGATGAAGGCTACTTGATGATGAAGGCTCTTGGGCACTTTAATGTGGCAGCTTATATCCTTACCCATATCTGAACCTTACCCATCCCTGTCTTGCAGGTCTACATACAATTCTCACAACCTCGTGTTTTGGCTTTTACTTCTAATTGACACTTTCTATAGACAGATGTGTGTCTTTTCTAATTATGTCCAGCCAAGTCAAAGCCAGTCAAGTTGTAGAAGCACTTCAAGGAACTATGATGTAGGGTGCACCTAGCAAGTGCAGCTGGCAAGTATCATACCAAAGGGTCTGAGTATATATCTAAATGGGATAATAAAGTTTTTTTTATTTTAAATAAATAAACAAAATCTGCCACTGTTGACTGTTGGGTGTAGATACATGAGGGGGGAAACTAATTGAATATTTTAAGATGCGTCTGAAAAAGTGAACAACTTTCCATAAGCACTGTAAAAACTGTGTGCCTCCCCAACTTAAAGGAGAATAGTGAGAGTGAGAGCTGTGTGTATTTTAGCTTGTGACCTTTTGGTCCGTGCCAATAAAGGTTGGAGCTTTGATCAAAATCAACAACCCACTGAAACATGTCCAAGGTCAGCCCAGCTAATGCACGCATGTTACAAGCACAAACAAGATGTATCATTGAAATTCCCAACAGGATGTGATGTGTCTCCATTGTTAAATATGACACATTTGGCACCTCGCTCAGTAGATTTCAAAGGAGAAACAGTTGCATAATGCCCCCCAACAGAACCCGTCTCTCTGGTCTGGGGCTCAGCTGGGTCCTCAGCCCCTCCTGGGTCTAATGAAGGCCTGCCCTCCCCTTTGGCCATTTTCAACTTTCTGTTAAAATGTGACAGGTAACACTTTCAAGTAACACTTTCAAGCTTGATTCATCTTAATTACTTAATTGTCACATCAGCTGGCCCTATTATTATTCAGGATTTTAAAAATTCCTGTTGTCTTATTTTAAGAATGACTATTTCCCTTTCCCTCCACGCTACCAAAATCTGGATATGAACATGTTATTGCATAGGTAGGCTACATGCACATAATCACATACATGTAAATGCTATTTCAAATTATTGGAGCTAAATCAAGAATAAATAATTTTTTATACGGAGGTGAGATTCCTGTACAATTTCTCTCAAATCTGTCAACATTTAATGAGCAGCGTCACTTAATCCAGGTTGACAGTGTGACTTTTTTTCTGGACATTACGTATTCTGTTAGTTTAGCAAACTCCAATATAAAAGCTTAGGCTTGGGGATTGAATATCACCATGGTTATGATAGCCTTACCGATGTCACGTTTATCTCCCAAACGTTTAGGCCTATGTCTTTTCTTTTATGAGTTGTCTTTCTCCTTTTAAACGTGCCAATGCATTTAGCATTTGAAGAATATGGGACAGAACGTGTTTTATTAGTGTCTGTTTTGTTCGGAGATGTTCTTTTACTAAACGTTTCGGGCAAAATGCTCATCACCTTCCAGCCAAGCAAGTAGTACAGACAGTTAGTTCTTTGACGTCATGTCGAACCTCCTTCTACCCGACTGGTAGGGGCGTAAGGAAGAAATTGCGTTCAGCACGGAATGAATCGAGGAGGACTGAGCAGATCTCTACTCTGTCTTACGCCACATTTCAATTTCTGTCAACATCGCACACTGTAAGTTTTATGTGTTTTATTATTTGCACATTACCATAGTTATGCAATGTTGACCAACAATGATTTGACTCGTTGTCGTTATGAATCTACTAAGATGGCTTTCTGACTGACAGTGTTGGGTTCTCTCATACTTCATTGAATGCGAGTTTGATGTGCCATTTGCAAGAAAGTGGCTACTGCTCAAAAGGATTTCAGTTGTTTGCGATAAAGAGTTTATATCTAGTGCTGCACATGTTGCTTTTTTATTGTGCTTTTTTGCCAGGTTGGTGTAGACATTTTCTCAGAGGTGAAAGCGTAGTCTTTGTTGTATATAGCAAAAATAACTTTCCCAGGCATGAATTAAAGTGAAGGTGTTCTCAGATCGATATGTGACAATGCCTTAAAGCGTAAAATTATAACTATCTCAGAAAAAGGCCATGCAGAAAGACTTCTTCTGTCTGAATCTGCATTAAATGTCATTACTAAGCCATTATATAAATCACTGTTTGTTTATAACATTGTAGTAGAATAGCCGATTATCATCATAATGCTGATTTGTTCAGACTCATTTTATAGAAGACTAAAAACAGTATAATCACTGGGTAAATAATTTTCTTAATTTAAAAAAAGAAGAATTCCTCTGAATTTGAACGAGATTGGCAGAGATTATGAGGTTGAAGCAGTTGATCTGAAATCCATCTGTATTTTGGTCATTGTTTTGGTGCCCTGGCCTGGAAATGTTTTCTTTTGACAATTAGCCTTGTAGTCTGTCTTCAAGAGAGATGATTAATGGTTTGGCTACATGCCTGCTCAAGACATGTCTACTTCAAGGAGGACCTCACAAGGTTGTCCATCTTCAGCAGATCCTAATCTGAAATGAACGTTCAGCAGTGTCCCTCAGTCTGTGAACACCAAAGGCCCAAGGGCCTGTTTTTGGTTGCATTCCTTGGTGACTTATTTCACCCCTATAGCTAGCCACACCACAACCCCCCTTAATTCTGTGTAGAATTTCTGGAGGTCACAGACACTTCGGAGCCCTCAGCAAATACTCTTCTGTGAAAGTTTGCGCAGCAAAGTGCATTTGGATGTGAAACTGAACTGAAACAACAATGGAGGCCTATCAGTCTTGTGCAAAGTAGAAGCCATTGTTTATGTTAAAATAAATCACATTTAGTTGAGTAGAACCTGTACAATTCTTAGTCAATTACTAAGAGGCGAGTCAGAAAAAAGTCTTAGTCTCATTGTCATTAATGCTGCACATCAGGTTGCATGTCAGAGCTTTCTAATGTAATACACAAAGCTGACTGTACTACCAGCTTTTGACCTGGTGCGAGTGTGGGGTGCCCCCTTCTCCGATTGGCTTAGGAGATGAACTTTACCGGGTGGCCCATTCTTGGCCTGAGCACCTGCAGCTCGCCCTCTCAAAGGAGCGGCAGGGTCAGGGGTCTCTGAGTGGTGGCCATCTGGCCCCTTCGGGGGTGGGGTGGGGGGGTTTGGTGGCCTGACTTCCCAAGGGGCAGCCTTTGTTTGTGCGAAACATTTGGGAGTTAATCTGGAGGAGATAACAATAGCTGTTGTAACACCGCCACCAATGGACAAGGTAGCCTTGAAAAAGACATCTCCCTTTGGCTTTCTTTCTTACTGTCTGTCTCTCTCAGCCTGTCTCTGTTTCACAAAGTATATGTATCGGTTTTTATGTGCAGTCTTTTAAGCCTTCTTGCAGCTTCCTGCCGTTTTTGAATTGCCCACCTGGTATTGGTATTATAGAATTATCATCCGATCATGTTTCCTTATGTTGTTTTTTTTGTAGTTTGTTGTTCAGGTTGTTGTTTGTTGTTCAGTACGGTTACATGACGTTGAATGTCTTTGCACCAACTGACATAAAGTCTCCTGTCACGAGCCTCAGATATTACAGAAGCACACCTCGACTGCTAAGGAGGGCCTGCCAGTTAGCTGTTTAAAAGAACTCCATTGCATGTCCTCAATGGCTGAAAGGGATACCACTGTGCCACAGCTCCGTGTTGGCAGTTTCCTGTGAGCAGGCAGGCCCCAAGAGCTAAGCTTTCGCACACCCCCATTCTGCACCCTGGCTATCCTTAAGCCCCTTTGTAATCCATCGGCAGAACCTGTGGGGAGAGACAAAGGTTGTCTCGCAAGCAGTGAGGACATGTTCTACAGATAACACTGGTGCATTTGACATCAATTGCTATTGTTCATTCAGTCTTATTTTAGGCTGATGTTGCCGAGGGTAACCATTTCATGAATATCTTCTGCCTGTGACAGCCTCTGTGCAGTAGGCTATCCTTCAGAGCACACTATCACTCTCTGTTGTTCTCTGAGCTGACACGTGTTCAATCAATCCTCATAGCCACAAGCAGTATTTCTGCTCCGGTGTGAGTTTGTCACACACAATGTTTAATTCATCATCATTATCCGTTCTTGTTTTGACAAGTATGTATGAGACTTCTTTGTGCATTAACAGTGAGAGTGGAAGCAGAGGTTACGTATGTTTATAGCATCAATTGATTATCAATAATATCACAAAGGGATGGATTTCAGTCCCCAATACTCCTTTCTGTACAAAAAGATCAATGCTTTTTTTCAAATGGGTGGAGGCATTTTGCAAGGACGAGGGTGAATGATATGCCTGGGCAAAAATATAATTACTTATTTGAATTTGAATTTTCACAATTTGTGCTCTGCAAAATGCTAATCCTCATACTAAATTGGCTGGCAATTAGGCCTGCTATGATGTCAAACCACAGTATTTCATTCCCTGTAGTATTTTCTTCTCCAATCATCTCCTTCCTTGTAAAATAGGTTATTATAGTTTACATGGTTCATCTTATTATCTGACCTACTGTACCACGCTATGAACTGGAGCTCATGTTTGAGTAGTATAATGTAGGGGCTTTTATAATCATGAGTGTTGATGCAGAGAGTTTTTTTCATTTGGCTTGGTTATGAATGTAATAAATCATTTAGAAGTTGATAAAAAAACTAAGTGAGGAAATAAGCGTTGATAGACTTGTGAAAGAGAATCGAACAGCTTCTTTTGGGTTACTTTTAGAACCAAAACTGTCATCATTATTTCTTTACCTCTAAAATAATAAAACCAGATACAGCAAACTCAATCATTGAGTTTGTCAGGGGGACTTGAACCTGGGCAAAGTTCAGAAATGTGCGTCACTAACGGTCTCACTTCAGATCAGTCCTCTGTTAGTTGTAATTTATTAGACTGCTCCGATTCAGGGGCTGTTGTCTAAACATGGTCGCCTCGTCAACGGGACTGATCATAGATCAGTTGTGAAAGCAGCGGGCAGGTTTTGGAAGATGCCTCAGGTTCTGTGCAGGTCAGAGAAGCGATGATTGGCCATGAAGTTCACGTTCAACAACATGGAATGCTGACCTCATACACATGAACTAGTATGCACGCTTGCTCTTGAGTGCTGCATGCTTGTTCAGGCATAACCATGGTTAAGTGTGACTGCCTGATGATATAATGCCTACACAAACTGGAACTAAAGTACATGCTATTTACATACTATCCCACTCCATGCTTTAGAATTATATTTGTAAGCAAAAATGTCTATGCAGATTTTCTACGACACACAACTCACACAGCCAGCATGGTACATGGAATAGAGAAAACACTTCACAATAATGAGGATAAACTTGATTTGCTGGATAGTTATGGAAGGAAAGTGATTTTCCTGTCCTTTCTGTACCAAATATCACTGTGTGATGAATAAGAAGGCTCAGGACTACCCTTAGCACAGATCACGAATCAAATTCTCTTTCAAGAGCTTCTGAATGTCAGAAGCATTAGTCTGAATGTTATTTCGTATTGTGTTATGCAAAACACAGCATGTCATTTCTGGCATAATGTACAAGCATCTGTTACTTAATGCTTCTCTAAACTCAGGAAAATCCATTGACTAACCTAAACATCAGTAGCACAGCTGTTTCCGATTTGACTGTGCAGTGCAGAAACATTGTTTTGTGTTGGCGGGGTGTTGCTTAGTGATGTGCTAAGACCCCTCGGTTAAGGTTGCTTCCTTGAAGTTTCCCAAGCGGTCAATGGCCTTTGATCCCTCCCACCTGATCGTGATGGGAATCTGCCCTCACCCCTGACCCCTCGTCTCCCCTAGTTGCTTTGGAGACATGACCGTCTTCTGCATGGATGCTTGTAAACTTTTAACCTGTCCTTTTTATTGGGGGTCAAGAATGCCTGGAACTCTTCTGCATTGTCAGCACTGTGTAAAAGGAGGGGGGGGGGGGGGGGACACTTCAATACTATGACTGATAAGAAAATTCTTTACATTAGTACTTTCAGTCACTGTTTTTCAACGAGATTATAGTGCAAATAGAGAAACAACCTAATTTATAATAATTAGTAATTCTTCTCTTTATTCTCACTTCCAGTTTTACAGAAAAGGTTGATACGTTGATTTTATTTCTGTCACTGTGTAATTATTTTAGTTAATTAATTCAGTAATATTTGCTAGATGGTTTACTTGAATTTATACTTGTCTTTGTATGAGACTTTAATATAGATTCTAGGTTCTGCACTGAAGCAGTGAAATGGTTTTAATTAATGGAGAGAATAAACAATTGGATCAGATAACTAAGAAAGAGACGTATAGTTTTTAGACAGAAGGTGTTAATATGTTAAAAGAGCCTATTAGATTGGGTGAGATTATTGCCTGTCTGATTATCGAGAATTCTTCCAATGGTAAAAGAAAAAATACAAATGCATTGTAAGTTAGTGTAAGACACTGTAGGTCTGAGTTAGTGTAAGACACTGTACGTCTGAGTTAGTGTAAGATACTGTAAGTCTGAGTTAGTGTAAGACACTGTACGTCTGAGTTAGTGTAAGATACTGTAAGTCTGAGTTAGTGTATGGCACTGTAAGTCTGAGTTAGTGTAAGACACTGTTACACAATTGCCTAATTTCACAAAAGCTCCTCACCCTCCCCCGTCTGAATGAAGATGTCAAAGGTCTGTGACCCCGTGCTTTCATGGGCATTGATCCGTTCTCTGGAGGAGGAGTTGTTTCTCCAAAGCCCTCTCCTATCAGATGTAACATCTTTGTTTCAGCCACACACACATTGGGAGACATTTCTTCATTATGCTTTACTCTCGCTGTGAGGACCTTTGTGAAGGCTGAAGATCAGTATCATTTGGGTCTATTCTGTGATAGAGGCTCCACAACTTTCACTGAAGTGTTTTCATTTACAAGGAAAAAATATTCTAGACTTATTTACATAAAATGCCCATTTGGTTGCATTATTTTTTTAAATTTTATGTCCAAAGTCCAGAGATCACAGAAACACATTATTGAAATGTGTCCTGTTTATTAGGCTTGAGCGCTAACGTATAAACATATTCATTTTAAAATGACATCATTTGGACTTTGGTGTCACAAACTGCATATGTATGAAACGGAACGTATACATTATTATTGTTAGTCAGTGATTTTAAAAGATTTTTACGAATGTATACACATTAAGTCATGTATATTGAACTTGACTCTGAATTCATTATGATTTCACGTGATTTGGGGCAGATCCCCCGCTAAGATTAGTAATTAGAGTAGAATCTAGTAATGTGTGTAGGCCAAATATTAGCCTCTAACTAATGACCTTGAAACAAAGGTATTTCTTCCTCGTCTGTATGCCTCTTTTAATGTTGTTTGGATGGAGAAACACCTCATCACAGCGCCTGACACAAATGCCTGACCATGGAGTTGCACACTTGGGTGTGAGTGTACTTCACACTCAGGTGTTTATGACGTGGCCAAAACACTCACAGGTTGGGCCTGGTTTTATGCTTGCAGCACCACCACTAGGAAAATGCAGCCTGGCGTGAAGGCCTTTGTCATGCATGGGGCTCAAATGGAGGACATCCTATGCTGTCGAGCCACACCGGGGGCTACGCTTCACGTTTCTGGTTGTCCTGCTTAAAGGAAGAGCCTCGTGGCTGTATCCACATTCCTTGGCGAACTAGTTTGTTCCTATTTTGGTTCAAATTCTGCACTAACCTGATTGCCAGCCTCCTTCCCATGCTTTCCCATCTCTTAACGAGTTGCTGAAGGACCTCAAGGACAAACACAGAAGGGGAGCTGCACAAGGAGAGAACATTAGCCAGAGACGTGAAGTATCTGCCGATCCCCAGTCATCCTTGGCTGGCTCAGAGAACAGTGTGGGCATGCAGTTTCTGCCAGAACGCTTGTCCTTCATGGGCACTTGGTGTTGCTAGACCCACTCTGTAACACTCACACCACATGCACACACACACACACACAGACACACACACACACACACACACACACACACACACACACACACACACACACACACACACACACACAGACACACACACACACACACACACACACACACACAG